>NC_133394.1:32524062-32828593 GCF_047511655.1 Castor canadensis | reverse complement strand
TTTTATTTTACTAGTATATTCTCTATCATTTACTAGAATGTGTTCTTCAGGATGTGCCTTCTGACCTTTCAGTTTTATTGTTTTATGTTAATATCAATATCTTTGGATCTATTGCCTATTTATTTGTAGGGAAAGATATTCAAAAATGTCCTCTCAGTCTACTAGAATGTTGAATATGGGAGGTTACTCTCTATTTGAAGCATTCATAGTCAATAGTTAATTCAAGGAAATGCAGTAATTCTAAGAAGAAATGTCAGTTTGCTAGAGTCAACAATTCATTTCTTTTGGACTGTGGAGCCCGTACTTGTGCCTCCTTTGTGATGCCTTTTCATGGATCTGAAGCAATCATGAAAGAGTTGAGAATCTCTTTAATACATTTTCCTAATTCCTATAACAGTAATAAATTATTTCAGTTACAGAATTGAATTTTTGCAGGCTACATTATTTTATGACTGTTACTTTTGAAGGATAATTTTGTCTTTACCTGAATTTAAAGGGAAACAGCTCTTAGAGTTATTCTTTCCTTACATATATTTTTTTTTAAATAAAATTTTTGTTTGCTTTTAAGGCAAATATTGTGTATCTGTCTCCTGTAATAACTAATGTAAATGTGTGTTTCTGTAAATAACATATGCATGTATGACAGTATGCATGTAGTTGTGTTCACATCTGTTTGTCCATGGCATTATTTGTGTTGAACACACTAAGAGCAGTTTGAATTTCACTTCAAAAATCCATATCTAAACAGCTGTTTAGAAAGGAGGATGGATGAAAGGGAGCTGTTTTCTTAACAGTAATTATAGAGAAGTTATGTTTAAGGTAAAGTTGATTGTTCTTTGTCACAGCTAAAATAAGATTTCAGGAGCCTTTGCTGAGTTTTGGCAAAATAACTTTCTGTTCTTTTCTGTTTTTTTAAATATGTGCAAGTTATATTTAAGAAATTGTATAACTTACAGTATATATGTTGTATACTAACTCATACTCACATTTAGTAGAAAGCTCATTGAATTTAGTACTGATGTTTACTGACTCCTTTTGTTGATTTATTGGTAATCTGTTATAGTCATACATTAACAAGGTATATAAATAAAGGAAAGCTTTATTATTCTAAAAGAACAAGGCTTATGTTGTAAGTTGTATTTTTCAAAGATTTAGATTTTTCTAAGTAAATATGGTTTACTAGCATGAAATATGCCTATTACTTAAATTATCTCCTATGGAATTAGGGTGCTGTCTAATTATGAAAGGTGAAGAAAAATCATTACAGGCATCACATAGTTTAATTTTCATTAATTACAAAAGTCCTGTATTGGTTTTGTACATTTATTGTAAGTAGTCACCACAATCCATGTGGGTTAATCTGAAAAAACTTTATTCTCTGACAGTTCAGTCTTAAAAGTCTAGAATTGAGGTGAGGTGTAGGGCTAGACTTCCTTCAAATGCTTGAGGGAGGAATCATTCCCAATCTCATAGCTTTTGGTATTGTCAGAAATTTCTGGTGTTCCTTGTCTTGCAGTTGTGTCACTCCAATGTGCTTTGTTATCACGTGGTCTTCTGTCCTCTCTTCCATGTTTGTGCCCAAATTTCCCTTTTCTTATTAGAAGACCAGCATTGGATCACCATGATCCTTATAGCCTCATCTTGACTATATTCACAAAGCCCCTATTTCCAAATAAAGTCACATTTATGGCTACCAGATGTTAGGACTTGATCGTCTTTTGCAGGGGACATAATTTATTTACTATAAGCCCATATCTACACTATTGGTAGCAAGAAGGTAATGTTTACCAACTCTTTTAAAGTAACTACTTTCTGAAATATTTATAAATTGATTTAAAAAATAACATTTAAGCCTTTTTCTTATTTTAATGTGTCCTTTTCTCTCAACATTTTTTTGTTTATTTAGATGTACTATTAAAACTTTAGTAAACATTAAGTCACTTGTATTGGAATATAATAAAGGTAAGGAATTCAGTTAATACTTATATGAATCAAAAGGTTATATGTCTCCTAAAATAATAGGATCCACCCCTCCATTTAATTTCTTTAACTTATAGTCTTCATGAGCTAAGCTCCTTAAGGAAAGGAACATTCTTTAGTCTGATTCTCCATAGATTACTGTTTAAACATCTGATACTCATAGCATTTGAAAATGCTCAGAATAGACCAAAGAAAAGGATTCCACTGAAGAAATTTCTTTTAGGGGGTGAGTGAACAATGATGAAACCCACCAGTTATTGGTAATTACCAAGTAAAGAGATAAAAGGATGAAAGGGGTCACTGGAATTATGCAAACAAAAGGCAAAAATTGTGCATAGAGAAGTGGAAACATGTACACACAACAGGTGTAAAGTGAGATTAAAAACAGAAGAAAAGAGAATGGTGGGAATTATTTGAATTAATGGCAGTAAAAGCCTACAGTGGGGAAACTTTGATCTTGATCAGCATGGAGATGTTTATGAGACATATGTAATAGGCTTTTAATAAGTGTGATGAGAACCAGTGGCAGAATGAAGAGGTACTACAGTTGATGGAAAGAGTAGGGAATTGGACTAGGCTGAAACCTTGGCACTGCTATCTGTTCATTTTGAGACTGGACAAGTTACTCAACCTTTTAAGTCTCAGTATCCTTTGTAAAATGGGAATATTATCCCATTTATCTTATCTGTTAGAGTTTTAGCAAACAATTGTGTTTGAAAATAAGCACTGACTGACTAATGCACTCTTCTACTGGCTTACTCTTTTGCCTCATTTACCTTGTTTTTCACTCTTCCCCCTTGACATTGTCCACCCTAAAAAAGTAAGTAATATATGGGTGTTTGTTTCAGACTCTGGTTTCTGCAGGAACCTATGCTTTGACAAGATTTTTTAAATGCTAATTTACAGATGAGTATTCACTGAAAACAAATTACATAAATGTTTAGCGAAATGTTTATAAAAGCAATAAAACAATGCTAACTTAAAATGTCATAACCACACAAGACCAAATCTGTATGTCCTGTGAACAAATATAAATGGTCTAAAGTTACTCAGATTGGATTTTTAAAAGTTAATGTATATACTACTAAAAGTAATGTTGAAAATAAAAACAAAATAGAAAAAGACTTATCAGGCTAATAAAAGAAAAGGAAGATAGAAATCACATTGGCTAAGGCTCAGAACTTTACAACAACAAAAAGAAGGCAATTCTTAATAAAGAACTACAGTTATGAATAACTATGCAGTAAGCAGCATAGTACTCAAATCCATTGAGAGAAAACTTTGAGAACTGGAAGAAGTAATAAGAAACACATCAGTAGAAGGAAATTTTAATTCATGGCTTCCTGGCCCATAATGGTTCAGGTTGATAAAAGATAAATATATGGAAAATATAAATGCTATAATTAATAACTTGTAGTTGACATATATCAAGAAAAATTCACCTTATTTTCCATTGCTCCTGGAATGTTTCTAAAACTAGTAGTTATAGTAGACTACAAAGGAAAATAAATTTCCCAAAGTAGAAATTATATAGGCAGTTCCTCTGGTAGCAGTATGTTAAGCTAAAAAATAAACTTGGGTGGACGAGATAAAAGCCTTCCATCTAGAACTTGAAAATATGTTTTCTCAAGTCATGGATGAAAGAAGAAATCAATTCTGAATTTGTAGAATATTTAGAAATTAGAAATAAAAATACGTTTCAGACCTACACATCTTGTTAATGTTTGACTAGAGGAAAATTACATTGTGTTAAAAACATGCTAAAATAAAGGCCAGGCATTGTGGCTCACACCTGTAATTGCAGCTTCAGAGGTTAGGAGGATTGCAGTTCCAGGCCAGCCCCTGCAAAAAGTGAGTGAGGACCCCCCCCCCCCTGCCAATCTCAACAAATAAGCCAGGCATGGTGGTATGCATCTGTAATCACAGCTATATAGGAAGCTACAGTAGGAGGATGGAGGTCTGAGATTGGCCTGGGGTAAAACCTCAAGACCCTATCTGAAAAACAACTTAAAAAACAGAAAAGGGCTGGGGGTGTGTCTCAGGTGGTAGAGCACCTGCCTAGCAAGTACAAGGACTGGAGTTTAAACCTAGTACTGCAAAAAACAAATACAAGCAAACAAAACAAAAAATGCTAAATAATATTCAAGACAATAGGATAACAACAGATCTAAAGAAATAGGAAAATTATTGAACATACAAATAAATCCAGGATCCAAGTGTTTGAAAATGAACAAAGTCATTAGTTAACTAAATCAAGAAAAAAATATAAAAATGAGATTTCAGAATAAACTTCAGGAAATTTAGAATTATTACAAGACAAACCTTAGTTCTTAGTTTTTCATTTGGTGAAGGAAACTGACAATTCTTTATGAAAATGCAAAACTCCGAAATTGACACCCCCCAAAAAAAAACACAGAAACTATAAACTGAACATTTCACCAGAAGAAATAAAATTATAAAGGGCTACCACCCATAAAATCTACATTATCTGCTGGGTGAATTTTAATCAAATTTTCAAGGAAAAAGAATCTGCCATGGTATGGCAACTTCTCTATAACAAAGACAAGGAGAAAGAGTCTTCTACATTAGTCTCATGATTTAGCATGTTACTGATATGTATTGGTAGCATCTAGTGGTTAAGCACGTAGGTTCCGGTCATACCTGGAGCCATTCACTAAACCTGTGTAATTGTCCAGCAAAATCCTATTTTTCTCCCCATTAAAATACAACTGTAACTGAAATAAGTTTACTCCAGAGTTTTTATCAGCTTCCCTTTCAGCTAGGACAGCTCTCAGACATGGAATGAGACTAGAAGTGCTATTTGCCATTCTAAGGCTAATTTTAAGCATATGTACTGCAGTTAAATAGACATACTTCTTTTACATAAAGTATAAAATTACAAATAGAAATATTGTCTCTATTAATATTTATTTGTAGCATTATATACAGGTGTTTTGAGATGTACATGTGCCACCATAAAGAGGACCATCTGATTCTTTGAAAAAATCATTTGATGTTGTAAAATGTGAAGCTCATATTTGTGAAAGAATTAGTATGGTATACAATTTCTACCTGTGGTTATGTTAAAGGATAAAATGCACTTTGAGGAGAGGGACTGTATCCTTGTGGGCTACTTATTATTGACATTGGCTTTTCTGATCTGCTGTCCTCACTATTGGGCCTGAGAGGAGACTTTGATTTGTTGAAATATTCTGTAACAGGTATTTTCGTCTTGTTTCTTCTTATCAAGAATTCGGGCCTGTGCTCAGCCCCTGAAATAGAAAAAATCTAAATAAGACCGTAATTGAGACATTGAATAAAGCTTCTGCCTTGTTTTGGTAGAAAATGATACAGAAAAAAACTATATGAATCTTAGTGAATTCAAAACACCCAAAATTCATGAAAGAATCTATTCACATGTTTCTTACTGTGTGCTCATTTTTAAGGAGTGATTTGTTCTATAACATGCAGGACATGTTTTTTTCACTCTTAGAAGCAAAAATGATTTTGGTGGGAATGATTTGGAGTCAGTGATGGGTAAGCAGGTTGGGCAAGAATTGGTCCAGCAAGAGAAGGAGAAAGATCTGCAGTCCTGACAGATAAAACGAGAATATACGGCAGGCTAAAACAAATTAACAACTGTACTTATAAGACTTTTCTAAAGTCTACGTGGGTCTCCCAAACATGAATAGGATTTGGAGAAGATGCTGGATCTCAACATAGGACCATGATTTGGGGGATTCTTACACAAAAAAGTTCTGTGTAGGCAGGGTAAAATGTATGTAGGGCCTTCAAGTGAGACATATAGTTGAATAGAAACCATCATTTTCCTAATTTTATAGTCCTAGGGTGAGGAGTTTGGTAGGAAAGACCAAAAACTTTGGACTTCCTTGAAGTCAGAGGAAGACCATGTTTTTCATTTTTAAACTCCACCAATTATTGTCTTTTAGCACATAGAGCTGCTTTGGGATTTAGTAAATCCCCGTGGAAATTGCTAGAGTCTAGAGTGACCCCAAGGAGCTCTCATTGATTAACATATCATTACTATATAAGGGGGACTTGGAGAACTCGGGCAGATTTTTGTTTGAGGCTTGTAGATATACTTGGCAATTGTTGTATAGTCATTATTGCTATGCTTGCTTAAAAGGTAGAAGTTGTCAAACCTACAAGAATGCTTCAGTTGGACTATTTGGGGCCAACGCAGGACTTTCCACAGTTACTGACTCTTAGTTCAAATTATATGCTGGTGTTGGGCCTCTGGTGGGGCACACTACTCCTCTGTTGTATTTCAGCAGTCTCACAGGGCACCTACTTGTGGCTGGCTGCCATTTTACTCTTCTTCCAGTGAAATCATTTACTTCCATGACAGCTAAGATGTGAAGAACCAAAGCTCTGAGATCACTGTCCTTTGTATGTCAATGCAGACTTTCCCTTTTCATCGAATTGGCATGACTACATCTATAGCTCTTATTGTCTCGCTGTCTTATTTTTGTCCCTGATGAGACACTTTGCCTTTCCAAACCCAAAAAAAAATGTCAAATTTATCTTTAAGAGAAATTCAGCAGATTCTTTCCCCAAAGAGTTGAGATGAAAATCACTCTTGTATTTTGCTGATTTGTTTCTAAAAGCAGAGATCTATGCCCCTAAGGCGTTAGTCTGTCTTACTGGTTTCCTTATAATGACTCAGTAATTATCACAAACTGTACTTAACCTTGTAGTACTTCTCTATTTCCTTCAGATCCTTGACTTGACACCCTAAATCAGTTGGAGAAAGAAAAACATGAATTTCACAGATAGAAATTAAACTACAAGCTCAATGTATGTCTATCTTAAATATGCTATCCTAAGTCTTTGTTTTTAGTGAATATAGTATTAAATTACCAATGAAAAGTTCTCACTTTGAGTAAATATCTAATTATATCATATGCTAGTCACTAAGGTAGAGAGACTAACTCTTACTATCTCCTAGTTTCTGATTTTATGGAAACTTTCTGGTAGAGACAAATTTAAAAATAAAATTCTTTGTATTAATAATTTTTAAGATGACATATTGTTTTTTGAATACTCACTTTCTCTGACCTTAAGCTTTGCTCAATTTTTCATTTTAAACAAGATTATCTTCCAACTTACTGCACATTCTTTAAACGTTATACATAAATATGCATATTTCTGCTCTTATTGAATTACATAATTTAAGAAAAATTTCTTCTGAAATAATTTTCAGTTTCCTTAATGATTATTTTTCTCTCTGGTAGTCCCCAGGAATATGTCAGAGAAAACTAACTGGAGTAATTTATTTTTATTATCATTGTTCTACACATTAAAAAAAGATCATACCTGTATGATATTTAACAAAATATACATAATGATAGCAATACAATTTGTTTATCTTTATGGTTTCTATTTTCAGTTAAGATTTAAAAAACTGTCATATACTTTCTTAGATGTCTACTCTTATTTTTCCCTTAGTGGGAAGAGAATCTTTCTCAAAAGATTAAGTATAATGAAGACATAGCCCTGCCAAAATGTTCAGTAGAACTGAGAACAAGTCTTACATTACATTTATAAAAAATAAAGAATACCTGTGTGTGTATAAAATCAATCATTTCCTGGATAGAATTGGGACTTAAAAACCTCAGTGTGTTTAGCATTTTGAATGATAAGACAATTCCAAATCTTCATGTAATTGGTCTTAGAGGGACCATTATAGCTACTACCTGGGTAGTTGATTTCCTTCGCTAGCTCTAGTATGCACTCTTGACTTTACAGGTGAATTTTGGGGTGATTTGACTGTGGGTGGTGATTTAACTGTTGATGGCCTCCCATTCTCTGTTGCTGATTCCACTGAGGTGTTTCTTCTGCGGTGAGTCAACAAGTTTATCTCTGCCAGCTCAGAATGAACCAAAGCTGAGACCCACTCTTTTTCTGATTAAAAAAAAAAAAAAAGAAAAGGTTGTAATTTAATTCTCATGTTGGTTAGAAACGCAGGACTAGTTCTTTTATCTATCACCACAGTGTGAAAGGCTAGAAAGCCATTTTCTGGGTAGGTACTAATGTGTGAGTACACATTTCTACAAAAAAGCTTCAACCTAGTTCTGTTGACCTGTGCTACTGTAGAGTCCAGATAGTTAAATCACTGAGGTACTTGTGTTCTCCACCTTTAACATATCTTAATTATATATGGAGATATTTCCATTCACGAATATATGTACTTTGATCAAATTCACTCCCTCCATTACTCTTTCTTACCTTCCCTAACCTTCTTTAAAAAGTTTTAAATAGGCTTCATTATCCTATTTTCATACATGTATATGAAGTACTTCCATCACTCACCACCTCTTTCACTCTTTCCCCTCCTGCTGGTTCCCACCTCCAGCACTCTTGTTTTACACTTAAATGGCAGTGAAATAGTTTTAAAATACAAGTACAAACCCAGCCTTATTGGCTGCTGCTAAAAATATAAGGATACCTATACAACACAAGGATATTTGTACAAAAATAACAAGCATAATATGATCCCATTAAAATATAGGTAGTTAAATAACATATACTATAACCATGTCTAGAAAGATTACATGAAAATAAACACTGAAATGATATCTATATAATTTTATTGATTATTCCTGTTCTTTCTCATATTTTGCTCTTCTGGTTCGACTGTTTGTTTCTTCCCAAAGTAAGCATTTATTACTTTGGAATTTATTAAATGTTGCATTCTTAAAAAGGAAAAAAAAACTTGATAATGGCTCTTTCCAAGTACTTCTCAATTTCCTGCAAAGTAGACTTGAGTTTCTGGGGTAAGGTACTATTTCCTAAATACTCTCCATTTTAAAACATCAACCTGTCCCTAACACATTGGTACTTATGCTAACTAATGAAATGATTTTCAAAAGGTAGTCCCCATCCTAATATTAGCAGCAGCATCTGGGAGCCCATGAGAAATGTAGATTCTCTGGCCCCACCCCAGAGGTTTTACCCAAGATGAATGATCAGCTAAGGTTTGAGAATAGATGCTGCGTGCCACTTAAGATTGTCCTGCCTGGGAATGGAGAATGGCAAAGGTGGCAGAGACATGACCAAGTTGATGGCTTTGGTTGAAATTGCAGAGCTCTTAGTTTGAATTTTAGAAACAGACTCTGTGTTCAGGATTCACAGGCAGGCCAGAGAATGTACTTAGGGAGAGCCCTGGATGTGTGGAATTTAGAGGAAAAGCACAAACCAGCACCAGCTGAGAACAAAATCTCCCCTGCAAACCAGTGTTTCATTGTCATCCTAGTGAGGTCAATTTGAGGCATACTGTATTTTGGATTTGTTGAATGACCAACATGCATGCAGGTGGGCTATCCAAGACTGCAATGATTCTGGTACTGAAACACTGGGGAAATAATATTGTGTGTACAAATCCAATGTGTAAAACTTCAGATAATGAGCATACTCCCAATTTCTGACAATAACCTGAGCACAAATGACTGCAAATGTTTATCTTAATCTCACCTGTTGTACTGGCATGGAGCAGCCATTGTAGAACTTCTCCTAGAGAATCAGTATGTAAAATTTCACAGAGCTTTGCCAGGATCTGACAGAGAACATTAGAGTTACATATTGAGAAAGTAAATGGTACAACACTAATAAGATTTCCTTTGTCTTCCTTCAGAATCGAATCTCTCTAAATGTCATTCTATACATGATGCTCAATTAAGGCAATTGGGATTTTCATTTGGGGGCCAGATTTCAAACAGTAGGTGGAAGAATCTTAGCAAAAACATCACTAGTAGAAGTAGCAGTTTAGGTTTGCAATGTTCTGTTTTTCTTGTGTCTATTCTGTTCCAACACCTTCTGGTAGGAGCAATTCACTTGTTTTGGGAAATCAGTTCTTTACCATTGCACCATGGGGTTTTAATGGGAATCTGCTAGTCACAGAATTGGCCTTATTACAGTATAGATACTTTGAACCCAAGCTATCGGAAACTAAACTCATATGTCTCTTCCTATAATCTGCTTCAAACTTGTTCTTTCTGATTGTCCTGTCTCTGTGAACATGGACAGCATACAGTGAATTGTTCAAGCCAGATCCTGGGATTCATCCTGGGCAAGTCCCTTGCACTTTTCTACAAATACTGCCAACCAAAAGGTTCAGTAAATTCTACCTTCTAAATATTTCTCACACCTCTCTATTTCTTTTTAATCCCTACTGTCTTGATACAATGTAAAGCAACATCAATTCTTACTTGAGGTACTAAAACACACTTTCTCCTAGTCTCTCTGCTGGAAATTGTAAGTTATTATTAATTCAACAAATACTTGTGTCAGCCATTGATCTAGATGCTAGAGATATTGAAGTGCAGTCAAAGGGCTGGAAAATCAACTGTCTATATTGAACTCTGTGGTAGCATTAAGATTTCTGTCTTCAATAATGCCATATCCTACAAGACAGCAAGTTAAAAGTGCTCTTAATTTTATAGTAAGTCAACCACCATAGCAATAACAGAAAAAGAACCCTATGGGATTTTCTAGGCTACTCTGCCTCTATGTTTTTATGTTTTAAAAGATCAGTATTGTGATTGTACATTACTACTAGCATCTTCTAACTCATAGAACATTCATTCGTTGGTCAACTACATCGTAGAGAGTATAATTGTTCTTTTAGTGAGAGGAAGTATAACACGTCTTCATGGAAACCTCCTGCATTCTCTTTGTTATGGGTACGTAAGCAAACCCATAATGGACCATAATAGCTTGCCCTCTCTCAAGGTAAATATTTGTTTGTACAGTTTGGGACAGGGACACCTAAGCCTGTAAACCTAGCTTCTGAGCGTCAGGGAAACTATAGAGCTTTCAAAAGTGTCCCAATTCAGTCTGGATCATGTCTGGAGAAAGGAAAAAATATCCAATGAATAGATTTTCTCTGTGATTCTATACTTTGAAGTCATTACAGTCATTCATCAGAATACCTTTAAAACCTTTTCTTCTATGATATCAAGATTCCTAAGAGCAGAGACATCTTAAATCTTCAAGGTAGCCCCATGTTTTTTTTCCCCCCATAGAAGTAACTGGATACTATGTATGTATGGAATTCCCTGAGTTGTCATAGCTGGCAAAAAACTCACAGCACACTACTAACAAGGTAGAATTGAAAAGTCATCTTCTAACCCCAGAGAATGGATTATTAGCATCAGAAATGTCCACTACTATTTAGCAAAGAGTTTTAGGACGCTATTCTTGGTGCCAAATATAAAAGTTGTCCTTTTGTCATCCCGTCTTTGTAAGACTTCCCTATTCTCACTCAAATTCTCCAGAATAGTTCCTGAGCGTGAGTTCTGAGTGTCTGTCCTGAACATATTTCATAAAGTGGCAGAATGTATCATTGACATCCTCCTGTTTTATTGGCATTATTTTATAATGACAGATTGGTGTAGTCTAAGGATGAGGGCAAATTTTAATAGATGTAGGAATTTCTTAATCAGACCTGAAATTGCTCACACTATGAGGAGGCTCTCTAGCCACTTCACCTTTTAGATTAGAAATCAAAGCCAAGGATCCACTTTCAGTTTGTATGTACTATGGCTTAAAGGAGTACAAAGAACATGGTTTAGCATCTCTTTAAAAATATCTTTTCCCTCACAAGTCATAAGGTTAGGTCTGGCACAAATTAGTGACTTAATCTCTGGAAAGAAGGGCTTGGAAGGATGGGGAAAATAAATTGGTGGTGATGAAGACATTGCCAAAAGACAACATTACCCAAACCAGTACTGGGATTGGAGATTTGTGTGATTGCAAACTTAGATCTAAAACACAATACTCTCAGATCAAAGAAACCTGGTTTTGCCAAGTTCTGGAATAGCAGACTTCTATCCCTATGAACTGTCTAATGTTGTGTATTCACATTTACCCATGAAAAAATATGGTAGGTCATTTATTGGTTGGTTATTTAATAATCAAAATGGAGGAGTTTTCATAAACTCTGAACATCAGTATTAAAATAAACAATTCAGAATATGTTTACTAATTGCCAACCTCTAGCAATTGAAAAGGCTAAAGCAATGCCTTTACTACAAGTTACCTTGTCTATCAATCTCTATCTTTTACTTTTGCATGGGTTTGAGTGTTCCATTTGCTACTTGTTTTTTTCCCTTTCTATTTTTGTTCCCTTTTTTCTTTGCCTCCTTTTTAGGTCAATCAAGCATTTTTTTAGTATCCCACTTTATCTTCTCAATTGACATTTTAGCTACACTTTTTGGTGGGGATTAAAATGTACAACTTTAACTTATCATAGTGTTCCTTGAATTAACATTATACAACCTTGTGTATAATTTAAGAATATTATGATATATTTCCATTTCCTCCCACCTAGACATTAAGTTATTGTTGTTATGCATTTTACTTTGGTTTCGTTTTTATAACTATACTTATCTTCCTTTTAAATCATCTTCACTTCTGAAATGACAGTATTTCTGTTCTTTGGATACTTAAAAATGTCATTCCATGGCCATAGTTTGCAAGTTCCTAGTGAGAAGTCAGAAGTCATTTTTATCATTATGGGCAGTGCATTTTCTTTCTCTTGTTGCTTTCTCTTTGGATTTTAGCAATTGGATTATAATGTGCCTATATGATTTCCTTTGTCTTTATTTATTTTTGCGTTTTTGTGTCTTCTTGTTTTTTTTAAAGTTTCTATCAAATTTGAAAAAATGTTAGCTTTTCTTCAAATAATTTTAATGCTCTAATCTGTCTTTCCTTTTTTTATGAGACTTTAATTACAGATGTAGAAGAACAGTCATTATACTCTCACAGGTTGTTATGGTCTTTTTCTATTTATAGTCCTTTTGCTTTATTTTGACAGGTTACTATTGCTCTATCTTTAAGTTACTGATGTTTTGTTCTGTAGTGTCAAATGTGATGCTAAGCACTATTATGAAATTTTGGTTCTATTATGGTTTCTATTTGATTTCACTATTATGAAATATTATATTTCTCAATTCTATAATTTTCTCTTGGTTCTCTTTCTTATAAATTTTATCTCTCTTGTTAGATTCCCCATGCTCATTCATGTCCATTTTTGTTCCTATAAATCCTTGAAAATATTTTGACTCCATTTATAGCCTTTCCTGCTAATTTCAATATGTGTCATTTCTGTGTCTGTTAGTATTAACTCTTTTTTATCTTCTAGTTATAGCTTAGAAAGTCCTATTCCTTACATGTCTACTAAGTTTTTGTTATGTGATATGTTTTATATATACATAGTGTGAAGAGTCTATTTTTCTTGTCTTCCCTTGAAGAGTATTGAGCTTTGTTCTGAAAGATTGTTAATATATTGGCAAGTGAGTTTGATCTGTTTAAACTTGATCTTGGGATATGAGAATTTGGGTTTAGAGTATTCCAAACTGTAGGGCTAAAATAACTCATTTCTTAAGTTGTGACTTTTCTGGGTCTCATCTGAATTCCTGGAGCATTAGGCAAGTCTCTCTACTCTGGCATGTGTGAACTCCAGCCACACTAAGCTGTGTTACCTCCCATTAACTCTCTTCTACCGGGTTTCAGAATCTCACCTTATGCATGGAAACTTAATATTGGGCCAAAGACTCAGTAGGACTCTGTACAGACCTCTCAAGCTCATTCTCTACATCAAATTCTCTTCTTCATTTGCTTACTTTGCAAATTTCAGCCACCTCAGTAACCTCAAACTCTAAACTCTCTTTTCTTTACCTAGTAAAGCTACTATCCTCTGTTTGGGCTCTGTTTCTCTGTGCCATGATTGGAAATGAGCCCCAGACAGAAGTCTGAGTTGAATGTGGATATCACCCTAATTATTTCTCTGCTGCCAAATACCTGAAAACAGTTTATTTATACATTTTGCCAATTTATGTAGGGTGGTTTACAATAGGAGGCTAAATCTTAAACCTAATTTATCATTCTGTAAACAGAGTCATTTACCTGAAACTTTACTGTTCCCTCTACCCCCAAATCATGACTAGTGATATGTTTGTTCATTGCATTGTTCTGCTTTTTGGTTTGTTAATGCTGTTCCCAAGTTATGTATTTAGTATTCCTGCCTCTTACTTTTATTTCCTGATCCAGATAATTTGGTATGCAAACAGTGTTCTCTTTGACATGAGTCTTGGGGCTCATCACCTCTGAAGAACTGGAGCCAGCAGTAGAGGACGCCTTTGGAGGTGATGGTGACTTTTTGGCCTTAAAATCCTCCTAAATCAAAGGTTTGATATAGTCAGTATGCATTTTTCCCTTATATTTTATATGCAAATTATTTGTAAAATTAATGAGAAACCTTGTAGCTTAATAAGAGAGGTCTTTGGGTCTACGGATATACCACCCTGAATGTGCCCAATTTTGTCGATCTCAGAACTAAACAGGGGCAGATGTGGTTAGTACTTGGGAAAGATCAACAAAAGCAAAAAGTGGTTAGTTTCAATCATCCTTTAAGCTCCAGCAAACATTTATATTTGGAGACAAAGCAAATGGTGATGGAATATTCACTTTTGGTGAGATCACTTAAAGTTCTTGATTAAACACCAAGTAATGTAATGTGTAACCTTTATTTATATGATAGCTCTAGACAACAACTAACTCTGACACATGAGATTTGCTATTGAGTTGGGAAGTTTTTGCTTTTATGGCCAGGAAAAAACAAGTGAGTGGTTTTACGCTTTGTTTGTCACTTTACTATGTGAGCTGCTGCTCCTTGCTCTGCTAAGTGGCAGCTGAGCACTGGAGAGTTAGAAAGACAAAATAAATTTTCTTCCTTGATTACTGGAAGAGGAAGTAGTGCTGGTGGGTAAATACACTGTTTGCAACTTAAACAATGAAAACGAAGATTATGGGAAATTTTAAGTTCAGGAAGTGTTATACAAAGCCTTAGATCCATGCACCTGTTCCAGGAAAGGCTTTTTAACACCTTCAAATGGACAGACATATAAAGACACACAGAGGCTAATGACAAAACCAGTCAACAACCTGGGACTGTGATGACTGGAACTGATAGATTGACATTTAGTGGCAATAAAGCTTTATTGTATTTAAAGGCATTCTTTTTAAAAAATTCATTGTGTAGATTTACTGGGGAGATGGTAATATACCCTTTTTATTCAACCCTCCCATTGAATATAACTAAATAATCAAATTAAAAATTAAAAAAATAAAAGATAGGCCAGGCATAGTGGCACACACCTGGAATCCCTTGGAAGGCAGAGACAGAAGGATGAAGGATTTAAGGCCGCCTAGGACTACATAGTGAGTTAGAGGCCAGTCTGAGAAGCCAAGGGCTGGAGATCTAGCTCAGCGGCAGAATAGTTCCTGGATTTGACCCCCAACACCACAAAAAATTAAAACTAAATAAGTAAAAGTAAAAGAATAAGAGCAAATAAAATAGTAAGGGATTAACAGGTCAAATTGAAATGGAATTAAGAAGCCAGAAGTGTATCTGTGAAGTTTCCATTTTTGGCCTGAAATAATTATATGATAATGAAAAATGAGAGTGAAAAAAAAGCCACCCAAGAACTACACCCTCAAGTTGAAGGTGACCTAGAATACAACAGTTCTTGAACAAGTACAGTACAAGATTAAGATTTGAACTTGGTTTAAGTTGGTCTAAGCTGGTAGTGCCAATGGGTTCCTCAAAAGACAAACACAAATTCTCTAAATGAAAGCCCATTCATCATGGGCTTTAGAGTCCTTTAAATAATTGTTTCACACATAATGTCCAGCAATTTAATCATAAGTCAGAGGAGAAAGTCTAATGAGAAGTAGAAAATATTTTGAACATTATTGTAATAAATATGTTGATAGCAAAATTTGTGAAAGCAGCTAAAGCATTCTTCAGAATAGAATTTATAGCTTTAAAGTACACATACTAAAAAATAATTTACAAAAAATGAGGTGTGTGGCTAGAAAGACAAAATTGTTAAAATCAAAAATTAACAAAATAAAAAAGAATATATAACATAAAGGATCAAAAAAAATCACAGAAATTAGATTTTGATACATCACTAAAATTGATAAACTTCTGTTAAAGGTAAGCATGAAAACAAAGGCATTATTATGCAAAATAATACCTACTATGCAAAAGGGTGCTTCTTACAGATCATGAAGATTTTTTTAAGAAATATAAGGATATTATATAGAACTTTGTCAATAAATCCAACCATTTAGACAAAAAAAAGTTGTAGAAAAAAGACTATATTATCAAAATTGATTCAAGAAGAAATGGAAAATACAAAGAGTTCTATTGCACAATAGGTTTTGAAGCAAAGAATGTTATCAGCGATAAGGGCTATAATTTCATATTGATCAAAAGGTCATTTCATCAAAAGGACATAACAAACCTAAATAATTATACTAATCAAAGGCTTCAAAATACACAATTAAAAACTGACAGAAATAGTAAGAGAAATACAGGAATCCGCAGTTATAGTCAGAAATGCCAAACACTTCTCTCAGTAGATAACTGAAAAAGAAGACAGCCAATCAGTAAGATTATAGGAGACTTGGGAAACAGTATAAGCCGACTTGACCTAATTAATACTACATTTCGTCCAACAACAGCAGAGTGAAAATTCTTTTCATGGGCATAGGAAAAATTTATTAAGGTAAATCATACTCTGGGTTATATAAAAAGTATCAACAAATTTTAAAAGTTTCAAACATACTAAGTATGTTTTTGGACCACAATGGAGTTAAATTGAAAATCAATAACGTAATGATATCTGGAAATCACAAAACACTTGGAAATTTTAAAAAACATAATTTTAAGTAACCCATGAATCAAAGAAGAAATTAAAAAGGAAATTAAGAAAAATTTTGAATTGAATGAAAATGAAAACTCAATATAGTAAAATTTGGGATTATAGCCAAAATAGGAAAATTTTATAAGAAAAGTATAATAATGCATACTTATATTAGAAAGGAAAAATATGTCAAATCAATGGTTCCAGCTTTTAGTATAAAGATAAAATTATTGAAATAGGAAGAGAAAAACAAAACAAGAGAATTAAAGAAATAAAATACTGATTATTTTAAAACAATTAAACTTATAAACATTTAACTAGACATATCAAGAGAAAAAGAAGACAAATCACCAATATCAGAAATGAGAAAATAAACACTTGTACAGCTTATAAAATCATGAAAAAGGATACTTTACAAACAACTATATATCAGTAAATTCAACAAGGCAGAAAAAATGGACAAATTCCTTGGAAAGCACAAATGGCCAAAGCCCCCTAAAGAAGAAACAGACAACCCAATATATACCTGTCTGCATGTGTGTATAATTTTTCTAAACCCAAAATAGCATGCTTACTGTGAACATCTAGAAAAATACATAGAAAGGTATGATTCCATGAAATTATGATGGATTTCCTGGACATATTTTTCATTGTAGGTTTTATGCACAAGGTAATAAATTTGTGCATGAAAAAATAAACTGATTTTATCTATGAAAAAATAAATTGATTTTGTAGCCAAAAAACTCTGAAAGAAAACTCCAGGCTGAGATGGCTTCACTCAAGAATTCTGGCAAACTTTAAAAGAAAAATAAAATCAATTCTACATAAAAACTTCCAGAATGCTAAAGAAGAGTTCCTAACTTTTTCCAGTATGCCAACATTATACGGGTACTAAACCAGAAAAAAATATTATAAGAAAATAAGGATGCTGAACAATATTTCATAAAATACAGTATATAAAAGGATAACACATTATGGCCAAGTGGAGTTTTTACCAGGAATGCAAGGTTGATTTAACTTTGAAAGTTAACATTTGAAAGTCAATATGTTTAACACTAAAAAGAAAAATCATGTGATCATGTCAAGTACAGAAAAGCATTTGAAGCCAGGCACTGGTGGCTCACCCCTGTAATCCTAGCTACTCAGGAGGCAGAAGATCAGGAGGATCAAGGTTCAAAGCCAGCCCCAGCAAAGAGTTTGAAAGATCCTATCCTGAAAAAAACCTATCACAAAAAGTGCTGATGGAGTGACTAAGTGTTAGAGTGGTCCCTGAGTTTGAACCCCAGTGTAGCAAAAAAAAAAAAAAAAAAGCATTTAACAAAATATATCCTCCATTTTTAATAAAGCTCTAAAACTGGAGAGGAACTTCCTTAGCTACATGAAGGAAATCTGTCTATGACTAAAGTAAATAAACAGTTCCAGGTGAAAGTCTAAATGCTTTTACCTATGATCAGGTGTAAGGTAGGAATGTCTATTCTGACTGTTCTGTTTAACATCCTACTGGAGGTTCATCCATTGCAGTAAGGCACAATGGAGACAAGAAGCATGCAGATTGGCAACTATATTAGAAAAATTATAAATTGGGGCCTTATAAAAATTATTAATTTTTTGTTTTTTCAAAAGACACAACAAAAAACAAGGCTTTTTTGAAATATAAACATGGCAAAAAGATTTACATCTAGAATATATGAAGAACTTTTACAATATCATTATAAAAAGGTTAAAGTCCAATTTCAAAAGTAGGTGAAAGACTTGAAAATATTCTTCCCACAAGAAACTACACAAATGACAATAATATGAAAAGATGCCAAGCTCATTAGTCATTACAAAAATGAAAATTAAAGCCGCAATAAGATACCACTACAAACCCGCTAAATTAGCTAAAGTTGAAAAGACTAGCCGTACTAATTTTTTAGAGAATGTGGAGAAAAGAAACTCGTATGTATTGCTGGTGGGAATATAAAATGGTACAGCCACCTTAGAAAAAAATGCTTAAGAATTTAAACCTACAGCTACTGTAAGAGTCATTCCACTTCTAGGTATTATTCAAGGAAAAACAATGAACATATCCATACAAAGAGTTGTATGGACATGTTCATATTAGCTTTGTAAAAAATTAGAAACAACCCAGTGTGCTTCAATAGTTGAATGGATTAACAGCTTGTGGGAGAATGATACAAATAAATACTACTCAGCAACGAAGAAAGAATGAGCTACTGATGTACATGACCACATGGATGAATGTTAAAATAATCATGCTGAATTAAGGAAACCAGATTTTAAAAGAGAACTCATTGTTTGAGTTCATTTATGTAAAAATAAAAAATCCGAATCTAAATCCCAGTCCCATCAAAATTAAAATCAATAAAATTAAAACATTCACATTATCTTTAGAGATAAAAAGCAGATAAATATTTGTATTGTTCCAAGCCAGGGCATGAGGACACTTTGGGGACTGACAGATATATAAATTCTCTTGCTTTTGGTGCTGGTTTCCCAGATGTGTATATGAATTTATCAAAACTCTGCAAATTGTATTTTGAATATGTGCATTTTATATTATGTTAATTATATTTTAATGATGCTACACAGATATTGTGAAACATGACTTTTCAGAAAGATATGCAAAGGTGAGGGAAATCGAAGTCAAACTAAACAGATAGCTGACAATAGTTGTTTCTTTACCTTTTTAAATACTAAGGGATTTTCACTGGAAGTTTTGTAGCATTCATTGATTTTTCTACATGGTTCTGAAATGAAATGGGGAAAAATATATTTAAATTAATCTATAAAGGAATTTCTATTCTATGACATATGTGTCAGTTGCTGAAATAGATTGGAGTGTATCTTAATATAAATTAAGATCAACTCAGGGATGTGCTTATAAATATTAAGAAACTTGGAGATAGAATTACATGATAATAACATAAAAAGTATATATTTGTATTAGAACTAATTATCTTCACACTATAATATATAAAAACATACTGCAAGCTTTCTTAGTCCAGTCAAATTGATTTAAAAAGTGCATAGCTCACTATAAGATATGTTTTTCTTATTTTCATATCTGATTTTAAGTGTTTGCTCTGAAGATAGATTTTTGCTGAGTTATACTTTATTATTTATTTTCTGTCTTATTTTATCAGCCTTTTAGCCCTACCCTTAATCAGTCATCTAACTAACTCCACCTAAACTACCCCAAAACCACTCAAAGTTTTACTTAATTTACTTTATATTAATTTTAAGATATATCCTGTGTAAGTGATATCATCCCTTTTATCAAAGCCGATACCACAATTTTAAAAGATGAAAAGATTTTGTTTGTAATTCCAATAACAACTAAACTCATTCATTGTAGCTGAAGAGAGATAGAAAAATAAACTTTAAAGTTACCTGTCTCTAAGTAATGAAAACACAGTTATGGGTGGTGAGGATATTATGTTAATGTCTACTTGTGGAAAATAGAAACTACTCTATTTTAAGCAGAATGTAAATAATATGAAGAAGCAAGAATGTTTAATTTAGTGTTGGAAGTACTGGGCTGTGAACTCTGGTCTTGATATTCACAAATCATTACCAGACATCTTGGGCCTGATCCACTATGGGTGACCCAGGTTTTACCACACTCAGAAGGAAGTGGGGTCAGGAGGCCACTGCCAATTTAATTGTTGCAACCACATCCACGAGGGTAAAGATCAGGTACTGGAATGCTGCTGCAATCACAAAGTCACAGTATCTGCTGAGTTTGCCTGCTGATACCCATAAATCCAGAATCTGAGCACTGGGGTGTTGTAGCAAGATAACCTCTATCTCCAGGCAGGCTTGATAACAGAAAGCAACCAAAAAAGTGACCTTAGTCCCTTAGTCCCTCCCATAACTATCCTATAAATCTTAGGTGGCAACACATTCCACGAAGAGACTGTCTTGCAAATGTAATTTTTGTTCCTAGGTTCTACAGGATAAGAAGGGACTCCAAATAGAAGGTGGACAGAGTGGGCTTAGACTCTTCATTGCCAATAGAAGGGAGGGAGGAGAAGGTCTGGAAAGGATAAAATGTGTTGACAAGTGTGAAGACCTGAGAATAGCATGTGCCAGGTAGTAAGTAGTCTGTAAGTAATCTCTTTTACTGTCTTTAGCAAGAAATATATTTTACTACATTATTCCAAAATAGTTTTCATATACCCTGATAGTTTTACTAATACAGAAATTATATGTGGAAGGTGAAAGAGAACTGGATTTAATTTTTTGTTGTTGTTGTTGAATCTGGGGTTTGAACTTTGAGTGTGGTGCTTGCAAAGCAGACACTCTATCGCTTGACTCACACCTCTAGTCCTGGATTTAATTTTTAACATGCAGAATTCCTTCCTTTCTTGTATTTTTCATGGCCCTATGGATTTTGCAACACTTTACTTTTGATAATGTTTGGTGACTTCAATAAGCATTAATTAATGCAGTGAAATGTCTATTAAGGTCCAGGCTCTGTGCAGGGGGACCTGGGGACAAAACAACAGTGGCAAAAACATGGAAGACAGCGGCACCAGGGTGTGACCTTAAGGAGACAAGTATCCCCTGAAAGATGTAAACATGAAATCCCATCCCTACTGTATTTTTTGGACCCACTTTTTTGTCTGACTTGGTTTCCTATCAGTGTTGGCTAGACAGTAATATCTAGTTTGTCTGAACTAGTTTTGATAGGGATTAGAGACTATTATCACACAAAATATGTCTTGACACAATAATAATAACAGTAGTAATATTTGTTATGATGAGAAGAGTAAATATTTTTCTGCAATCAATAGCCTATTTTATAGTGAAAATATTTCATGGCTCTTTAAAAATCACTGTAGTTCTTTTACCAATCACATCTATTTCTACACCAATTATTTGTAGACAGCCTAAGGAAATGTTCCATCTGTTGAGAAAAACTCACCAGAATGAGGCCGTGGAGGCATTTTGACACTGTGTGGGGCTGACAACACTCTTTTGACAGGACTCTGGGTACGCCTATCCTTTGGACACCCCTCGGTGGCGCTGGGTGTTTTACTGCATTTGGCAAGTGGTGTTTCATTTTTTTCTGAGTCGTTATACTGGACGACACCAGCCAATGTTCTGACTGCATTCTCATCGTCATTCACAGTACAGATTGGAGTGTTATTCAAACCTGGGTGAACAAGGATGAAAAGGATCAAACGACGAGATTAACTTTTTACCAGTTTTTTCAAATTATCAACAATTTCCCAACCAAATATTGTTAAATGTGCATAAAATGTCAAACTTCAAATTGTATGAACCAGTGGTAGGTGGACATTATTAGAAAGCCAATGTAGCCAATTTTGTTGCCAATACATGCATCCTTAAAATGTTCAACCATTTTGTCAGCCTTGAGAAACAGGCTCAAATCTTTCTTTTGTTCTAGAAGTCAATCTGAGAAGATTTGCCTCTATCCCAGATAAATCTCTCACTTCCAAGTCTTGATAATGATTAAGTATGCCAGTTTTACATTTCTGAAAGCATTCAAAATGCCTAGATGTGACAAAGCTCCCTATATAAGATACACTGGTTCTGTGTGTGTGTGTGCTTGTGGACAGTAAAGGAATTTTTGCCAGTAGGGATAAAAGACAAGGTAAGGCAGATAAGGAAGGAAGGGAGGGATGGAGGGAGGAAGAAGAAAAGAAGGAAGGAGGAAAAACTTAGCATAAAAAGACTTTTATTCTCATGTCAGAGACAGCTGGGTTCATTTACTCAAGTAACAGCCATTTGCTTTTGACTCAAATACAGGATTTGGTTCAAATATTAAAGACAGTTCTCCTCTTAGCATCAATGATAAGTCGTGTTGCATTGGACAGCTGAGGAGATGTGGATGTACAGGGCACTGCTCTTTGTTATCAATGAGTTATGTGAGACAATGAGAGATGGCAACTGTGTCTCTCACTAGGTTGCCAGGCAAGCTTCTGGATAGTGCTTTTCATACCCATTCTTCCAAATCTTCCTCTAGTGTCACTAGTCTCTCCCTGCTTATCTGTCTTCTCAGATGACATATAACAGTCTTTGCTGACAACCTTGTCCGAAATGCAGTCCATTACTCTCTGTCTCCTTATGCACTTGTCACTTACCATATTATATCCCTTTGCACGTTGCTTGTGTGAGCTGCACTAGGATGTAAGCTTCATGAGAGCAGGGATTTTGTCTGTTTTGTGTGCTATCTATTCCCAGTGCTTAGAACAGTGCCTGGCAGAAAGTAGGGGCTCGTTATTGAATGAAGGGATGAATAAACAACCAAATATAAGGCTTTTACTTAGTCAAATACTGAGAACTTCACTAGTAGAAACCGTTTTTAACTAGAAATGAGAATAAAAGTTTTAGAGACATCATCACACCTGGTCATTACACCTTAAACAACTAGGTTAGTGACTGGGCCAGGTACAAAGTGACCAATTTACCTACCCCCCCCCCAAAAAAAAGAAAAGAAAAACTTAGCACACAAATAAATCAACGGAAAAGCTCTATTCTCTCTGCAATGTACTTTATGTAGTTAAAAAAAGTGTGTGGGTGTGTGTGTGTTGGAAGATTCTGCAGGAAAATATCCTACATTTAAACTTCTTTCCTTTTTGTTTTCCTTATTGGTTCTCCCTTTTTTTCATACATACACACACATGCACACACACACACACACACACACATACACACACACACCACACATTCATCTGTATCTCACACTACAATTAAAGTAATATTAAAGAATTCAGATTCCATCTATCGAGAGTTAGGAAAGAACTATTAAAAGGAGTGTATGAGTATTAAGGGTCAAATAGAATGGCATTAAAGTGGCTTCCAGTCACATGGGACCTTAAATGACTTAAAGCTTGTCAAGGAAATGTGAAATTCAATGCAGCAGTGAAGGATTGAATCACAGTCTTGGTGAGGGTTGAATAACTTCCTTGAGTATGTAGAAGGATTACATAATGGAGTTGGCTCAAGACAAACCAGCTCCCCCTATAATGAAGCATTAAGTTCCTGTTTCTGAAGTGATTATAAAGGGGGGTTGACTTTATCTGTGGTTTTTTTTTTCCCAACATGGCTGTTTCATTAGTGAATGAGGGCTCTTTAACACTGGGGACATTTAAAATTAAACAGAGATTATTAAATAAGAAAAAAAAGCATGCTATTCTTACTTGTGAGGTAAGTTTAGTAAAAACCATTGTACAGGTGTACTTAAAATGAAGATAAAGATGAGCATGGTGGTATGCACTGGTAATCCCAATACATGGGAGGCTGAGCAGGAGAATTGCAAGTTTGAGGCCAACCTGGGCTATGTAGTGAGTTTCAGGTCAGCCTGGACTGCGTTGTAGGTAATAAATTATTGGGTATATTAGATTTTCTAACAGATTAGCTTTTGACACATAGTCATTTCATAAAGTTAAGCTCTTCCTATTCTCTGTAATGGAGATCATTAATTTGTAAATTAAATGGAATTTTTTTATAGGTGTTGATCTTAACCCCAGTTATTTCCCCCTCTTTCTTTAAGGTTATTTCTTTCTATTTTCATAGACAGCGTTTTTCTGGTTTGATCCCATCATCTCTGGCCATTTCTTTTCTGTTGCCTGGATTTTCTGTGTCATGCCAAGGCTTGGATGTTTTACACTTTTTAGAATCCTATTGGGTAATTCTTTGCTTTCCTAGGCAATAGCATTATAGTTTTAACCTGTATGGTCCTGATTTTCAAATCTATCTGAAAATAGGTGAATCCTTAGGCTTCAAGTCATTACATCCATTTTTTTACTTTGCCGTTCCCTCCTGAGTATTCTACCAGCACATCAAGTACAGCATTTTTGCAATGAAGTTGATGATCTTATCTTCCACAGATATTCCTCTTCCTATATACTTAAGACTAATTGGTCGGTCCACTTTTTGCCTTGCTAGTCAAATTAAAAATCTGGCAGTGGTTCTAGTTTCTTACTCTTTTTCATAAATGTTTAAGTTCTTTTTATTCTTTCTTTTCAATGTTTATCACATATATCTTTCTTGATCAAAACTTAAGTGAAATGTATCCCTGACACCCTTCCATTGATTTGTCCACTGCTATGCTACATTTGGATATTCAGCATACTCCTGAAATCATATATAACATGTAACAGAATTGTTTCCCATATCCTTATCTCCTCCAATTAGATTGTGAGCAAAACTGATTCATGTTTAGGTCCTTGGCCCAGTGCATGTGCATGTACAAATAGAAAACTTTAAGTTGGACTTCATAAACTTATTAATGATTTAATATTTTAAGTACTTATCAATGAGAATAGCATTAGATCTCACTGACTAAGAATTTGGATGTTGGTAAAATGGATTATTAGAATTATCTTTGTGGTAAAACTATGAAGCTAGTTTGTACTATTTTTGTGCTGAGTATAGGTTCAAAGTACATGTTGACTTTCAACATAGCTAATGGTAGTCCTAATAAAGCACTTTGCCTCATCTGCTTTTCATGTACTTCCACTTACCAAGCTTTCTAGAATTGACATGAGTATCCTTGAAATATTTCCAGAGGAAATTTTCTACTCTGTTGAACATACATTTCTGTGTGAGTGTGTATTAGTATGAGTAAGGCTTTATAGTAGACACTGTATGGGATTTGAGGACATAAATATCACTCCCTCTCTTGCCAACAGTTTTATAGTGTATTATAAGTACAGAATAATTCAAAGCAGAATGTGAAATGAAATATAGAAGAGATATATATCAGGCCTTCTAGTCAGAAAAAACTATAGGCAGTTTAGTAATACTTGTTCTTTATATGAAAAGTTTCAGTTAAATATGCTTGTTTTTTGTTACTTTTTGCATGTAAGTTTTGAAAAACTCCTGGCCAAGATAATGCTATATATTACAAGAGACTTTAGGACATCCTTTTTTTTTTTTTTTATCTCCTTGGCCTTCATTTTCCTAATCTCCTTTAGGAATTTGACTCTGATGGTCACTGAGCCATTTCCTTGAATCTCGCATCCTTTTGCTGACTCTCTGTGCTTCTTACTCAGGCTTTTCCCTGTCTCTACCCTTCAGTTCACTCTTTACTTCTCTGCTCTCTTCCCCATCTCTTCACACTTAGATGACTGGATCCATCTTTTAACTTATCTGAGAATCTTTAGTGGGACTCTGCTCCTCTGCAACATTTTATAATACAACTAGAATAATTTTTTAAATGAAATCACTTGCTCAGAGACACACAACTACTAGATGTCTGTGGTAGTATATACATTCTGTTTAATTTAAAATACATCTGTGCCTGTATGATTTTTATATGGATGTAATTTAAACTCCCTTCTTTTATTTTTTTTAAAAATCAGTACTGGGGTTTGAACTCAGGTTCTCATGCTTGCTAGGCAGGCACTTTACCACTTGAGTCTTTCCTTTTATAAGAATTTGTAAGACTTTCCTTGTGGCAGCCACTCCTCAGAAAATTGAGATAAGTGTTGAACAAAACAGACACACCTACCACCTTCATGGAGCTCACAGTTTGGTGGAGGATGTCTGATATTAATCAAATAATCTTAAAAACATGTATGTAGATAGAAGCTGTAACAATTGCTATAGTGTATATTGTGATATATCCACCACCTACCTAGATCATGCCTTCAGGACTGAAGTGTTCAGCTTTCCAGCTGCTATGATTATCAGCCAGCCACTTATGGTTCAGGCTAAGGCCATCTTTGGGAATTGCTCCAACCTAAATGGCTGATGGGAGTTATGAAGCCTAGCACCTTTGAGTGGATTCACCTCTGATAGGCCATCCGAGCCACTCTACTGCCCCTTGTGGGATTAAAGAGTGTGTATAGATTGTAAGGGATAATTGTCAGTTCTACCTGGAATCTCTATCTTTCTTTCTTTTTTAAAATAGTACTAGATATTTTGTTTCATTATCCTTCCTTTATCTACCACTTCACAGCTGTGTTCAGGAGAAGAATGAGCCCATGCTCCTTGTCATGGTGATTGATTTTCTGGACCAGAGCCTTCTGAACTGTGCATGCCATTTCCCTGTCCATGAGACTTACTCAGACATGGCATGATACTTGACATGTACTGATAAAATATGAGGAAAGTTTTGATGGAATCTGCTGGGAAAGAAGCCAGTGAGGCAAGTAGAGGCAAAGCTCAAAACTTACATAGCCATGTTGTCACTATGAGAGAAGCAAGCCAGCTCTAGGATAAGGCTGACCTTGTGGAAGGCAGAGTGAGACACAAAAGAAAGTAGGTTGTTTATAACACCATTGGGCCATCAAGTAAAATATCTGAATCCCTCATTACTTCTAGACTTGAAGTTACTTGAACCAACAACCTCTTTGTTGTACAAACCAGTGTGATTCTTTTCTGTTACTTGCAACTGTAACCATCATTTCTGATTATACTCATTGGATTCGTCAAAATAAGGGTAGTGATAATATCAGCAAACACAATCTATGTGGGGTGGTGAGAGAGTTAGGCTATAGGTTGGAGTGGCTCGGGGTGAGGAAGTAAAAAACATAAGTATGAGTATCTCTTTGTTGTGAAGGAATATAAATTACTTAGCATGATATACAGAACCTATCTAAATGTGTTCTCTATTCACTTATTCCAATCCCAATTATCTCTTCTTTCTTTTCTATTTATTCCATAATAGGCATGTCTGTCATCTTCTAGCCAATGTCCTAATGTACTTTTCTTTGTTAACACTTGCTTTTCTTTACTTGTCTTGTTTATATATTGTGACATTTTATAGAATAGCTTGGAAAGCCAGGAAATCTAGCTCCTGAAGTCAGGCTTTTGCCTATATTTTTCACTCCAAGTAAATTTTTTTGAATATAAGGATGGATGGATAGATAACTGAATAAACAGATTATCAATATTCATGTCTTTAAATGCCACTTCTATATTAATGACTCCCAAGTGTACATCTGTACTGCTGACTTCTCATTCGAAATCCACACCATGTGGACTAGATCATTTTCATTCAAATGTGTGGTGTCTGTGCACATGCAGTATGTGTACCACAGTCTGACTTGAATGTGAGTTCCACAAGGGCAGGGACACTTTTTCTTCACTGTTATATTTCCTACATTTTGAATAGGAATTGCTATATATTAGAGTTAAAATAAATATCTGCTGAATGAATTAACTTTATCATCTCCCGCTTATCTTTCTTGTTTCAGCAAAAGCATCATATTTTTTAGCCATGATAACCTAGGGTGGGGATGGTGGTGAAGGTCATGTGCTCTCTTTATTTGTTATTCTTCACACTCTGTACTAATCAATTACCAGGACCTTTTGATTTTTTTCCCTACAAACTCTGTCCAGCCTTATAATTAGCCATTGCATAGCCTAGATGTGTGTGCGCATATGTTTGCACAGGTGTATCAGCCTCATAATTCTCTTTATTTTCAAGGTCTTCTCTTTTTCCAGCAAAGGATGGCTCATTTTTAATCATTCCATGAAAATCTAACTTTTTTTGTCACTTCAGGAATATGACACATTTCCATCTGCTAGGGACTCCTTATTACAGCAGTTCTTATTTAGGAGATGATGCAGGGCATTCAAATCTCAGAGACAGGTGTGAACGTCTATTGATTGAGCCCAACAGTTGAGTTTGTCATGCTACTGTGAGGGGAAAAGACCCACAAGCACCCTGTCCTAGACAAACTGACCAGTTCATTCTATTAAAGACTCAACAGTTCTGCTTGCTTTTTGTATACTTCATAACCTTAAGAAATATACCCATTAAAACATTTCTTCTCTTTTCACCCTTCTAGAACCATATATATATGTGTATATATATATATATATATATATATGTGTGTGTGTGTGTATATATATATATATATATATATATATAATGTAAAAAAATGTATAATTTTTTGTTCTTTAATCCAAGCTAAGAGGAGATATTGTCACTAATGTCTAATTTCCAAGAAATCTATTGCATAGGCAGAGGGAGGGAGGGAGGGAGGGAAGGAAGGAAGGAAGGAAGGAAGGAGAAAAAGAGATGGAAGAAATAAATGAAGGAAGGAAGAAACAAGTAAAAAAAGAGTGATGGAGAGAGAGAGGAAATATATGCTTCCCTGTGGCTGATATTTGTCCAACAGTTGCTGGCATGGCTATACAGATAGTTAAAATATTAAAATATTAAAATTGACCAATTGGTCAATTCTTTCCTGAGCTCCTTGAGTGGCCTTTATGGACCTAGCCACTTTGGCCCCTTTCCAGGTCCCTGTCTTAACAATCAAGCAACCCAAAGTTAATATCTGGCAGAGGAAGGCCTGTAGGCTCTTTAGCTCCAGTGCTGGCATCTAGTTCCAGTAGTCAGTGTCCATGCCCTACCAGTGGCTAAACATTTTGAATAGCTGCCCTATGTTTACCCACTAGAATCATCAAGTAACCCATGTGTGAGGGAAGGAGACACATCCTAGGACATTAAGTCCCCTTACCTTTGATGTGGCAAACTCTTCTGGGGTGAGGAGTGTGCCTGACTAGAAAGCAGTTTCTATTTCTAGCCATAATTTGGTTGCCTTTGATCTCAAATTTAGGAGCAGATGTTGGAGTGTTGAGGTTTGTGTCCATGGTGTTTGGTTTCTCTCTCTTCACTGTTGCCACCAAAGTTCTTAGGGTCTAACTTGATTGACCTCGCTTCCAGATGTGCTTAGACCCTGAAAGCACAACATGACAAGTGTTCTGAGGAGAAGTTCTTGACATGTTCTTATACATCAAACGTTTCTCGTCTTTTCACTGAATTGTTTCTCATTTCAAAGCAATGTGAGGCTATTTTGCTTTCAAACCAAATTTTTGTAAACATTGAGCAGAATAGGTCTGAGTAGACCATAAAAAATTTCCCCTGTAAAAATCACAGTATTTGTGAAAAAACATAAATTGTGTTTTATTTTTAGTTGCATTTAAGGTCACTTTGTTGCCTTATCAACAATAATACATTACATGATTATCATCAGTTTCAATATAGTAAATTAAAATTATGGATCTAAAATATAATACCCACAAATGTGCTTTACATTAAATTAGCCTTTAATGAGGACCTTTCGCATTGTATTTTTAGAAAATTACCATTTCAAATTTGTATCATCTGAGAAGATGGTAAAATCTACAGTAGAAAAAGAACCAAAAGAATATTACATCTACAGACCAATCATGTTGTTCACAACATTTAATAATATTTAATGTTCCTTTGATCATTCAGAAAGCATTTATTAGACCCCTCAAGTGTTATAGCCTTAGGGATTGAAGATAATGTAATGGTTCTTGGTAAACCCATAACCATGTGAGAAAGAAGGTATGTGAATTCAGAGCATAAGAAAGAATTATTTGAATTTTCTTGAGGATAGTATACAACTCCTGAAATTTAGGAAGCATGTTTTCCTGGTGGTTTTTGTATATTTCCTATCTTATATGGAAGCCTATTCATTAGACCAGAACTGGATATTTACATTTTTATTTCTACCCAAGGCAGGGAATTTGGGTGTCAGAATAATTTGTGGTGTTGAAACATGTTCACGTGCTAGAAATTGAACTCAGGATGTTGTTGGGTGGATATTTTTAGTTTATTTATTATCTTTTTATACCACAGCAATCTGACTTTCTCATCCTATATGTTTAGAGTGTATATTGTCATAGATTATTTGACTTTTTAAAATTTCAATTTGATATAAGTTCTAAAATTATCCTAGGTTTGATAAAATATATTTAAATATCAAGTTCAAAAATACCATTAGCTAACAATAAAAACTATATTTTGTCATTGCTCCTTAACCTCTTGTGTAATCAAACTTTAGACTTAGTGTTCCTAAGTGGACCTTTTGTACAATCAAATCAGTAAACTCTTTTTTAATCTAATTGGGAAAAAAGTGTGCATCAGGCAATTTGGGTAGTGGACAGGATGCTAAACTGGAATAAAAAATGGGACTTAGGTTTCCAGCTTTGCCATTATCCAAGAAAACAACCAAAATTGTTCATTGTAACCTGATTGGACTGACTTAAATGTCAGCTGTAATATTCAGTTTTTATCCTATGTTACCTCTTAAGGTAGGTTTGAAAGGAAGTGATACAGTTTAAATTTTGGTATAATAGATCAATAAGAAAACAATGCAAAACTTCTCTCTCTTCTCTTATCAAAATAGCAGTGCCTCCTGAAAATCTGAACTTTATCTTGCACTTATATTTTGAAGAGATTCTGTAGTACACTAACAGAAAACTTAATCTGAAGCCAGACATAGTGGCACAGCACCTAATCCCAGCACTTGGAAGGCTGGGACAGAAGGATTACTAGTTCAAGCCCAGCTTGGTCTATGTAGTAACTTTAAAGCCAGGCTGGGTTACACAGCAAGACCCTATTTCAAAACAAAAGCAAGCAAAAATTTAATCTGATAACATGTTTTAATTGTTTACGAATAATGTTTAAGGAATGTAAAACATTTTATCTACATATATCACTCAAAATTCTACAAGACCGAAAATACATTGTTTGTAAATTACTTTTAGAAATAATAGCCCATTTCCTTAAAATAGACTTATTTGTCTTTTGCATGTCTTTAAGATGAATTTGAATTCAAGTAAATAATAATAATTTTTAGAAAATTATTTCAGTGATGAATTTAATATTATACCACGGGGGGAAAAGGGGGCTTGAAGGGGGAGTAGAGTGGGGGCAATATAACCAATGTATAATGTAAGGCTATATGGAATTATCACAATGAATTCTTCCTGTACAATGAATATATGCTAATAAAAATGAAAAAAATTATACCTGAGGACAGTTTTTAAGGTAGATGATCTGGTTCACAGGAACTCAAGTTTGTTGATACCATTCCAGCCTCATAATGGGGCTAGACTAAGTTTTTATTCCTTAAATCTTTGCACTGAAGCTGAGGATTTTTGATTGGCAGTAATAGACTAATGTCTAATGTCTCCAAAAGAATCCAGCTGTGTCCCTCCAGTTTCTCCCACTCTCACTCCAAGGAGCCTATGTGTCTCCCTGGTTGTTAAGATACACTACACAGCTTAGCAACATGGTAACATTCTGTGGGAAGATCTGAATTCCAGAATCTTTGTATCTTCATCCCTCACAGACCTCTAATTGTAGACAAAGCAATGTAGGAGCAAACAAGTTTTCTCAATTTTGGACAAATGATAAGAGTTGCATCAATTTCAAGAGAAAGAAAAAAGAGAAGAGCAAAACAAATCATCTTGATAATTCTTCCCACAGTTCTGCTTAAAGAACATTTACTATGTGACATAATCATACGTGGCTTAATGAAAAACCTTTGGGTGATAGTGTGAATGATTTTGAAGGTTTCCCAATGTGAATGAAATAGGACATTCAGGTGTCAGGGTGTCCATGCTGACAAATAGTTCACGACCTGAAAAATTAGTTGAAACATCAATTGAAAGTCATAGGACAGCTTAAACTTGTATATACAATACTATCAGGATTATTTAACCTTAATCACCTCCTTGAAATCTCTATCTCTAAATACTGTTCACACTGGGAGTTAAGGTTTCAACATACGAGTTTTGGAGGGATACATCCCAGTCCATAACAATCTAAAACTATCTGTGGATAATGAACACTCATGGCAATACCCTGTTTATGCTGTTTTCAAAATCACTGATCACCACTCATGAATTTATACACATACTCAAAAGAATCTCTAATTTCTATCTTTGCTAAACATAATAGAGTAAGGATACAAGAGTACTTGGGCTTCATTGAGCTGTGCAGCAGAGCCACCTCTGTCCCCTTGGTTCTGACAGAATTAATGCAGACTATGTCCAGATAAGCTAGTGGCATATTTTTTTTCTTATTAATGAGACAACAAAGGTCCTCATGTTGCTTCATAAAAGGAATAAAACAGAACCATAGTTACTTAGTCAGGCAGATATTTTCCTTTGCTGGCTCTCTCTGAGGAAGGCACAACCACACAGGTATAGACCTCTGTTACACAGATTTAGATACAAATGTCAAGATCTGTGGCAGAGATAGCTGTTTACAACCCAATATATGTTTTCTCCCCCCTTTTACAATTCAAGTTTATGGGCCCTGTTAAAAAGCTATATTTTCTATCCTCCTTTGTAGCTAGAAGTGGTCAATGCAACCTGTTTATTGGTGGGGACTAATGGAAAGGCTCTTTAGAAGATAGACAAATAGCATGTGACCTTGTATGCCTGTACACTATCCCTTTATTTTGCCAAAAGGGTGGGTCTCTTATCTGATGTAACTGGTGTTGAGAGAAAGAAGAGACACCAGAGACCTCTTTGTGCATGAATAGAGCAAAGTCCATGTGAAGACAAGTGACAATGTCCCATCTATGTCCAGAAAGGAGGGCCTTGCAAGACACCAAATTTGCTGGTTCCTTGATTTTGAATTTCTTAGCTTCTGGACTGTAAGAAAATTAATTTGTTGTTTGAGCCACTCAGTCTGTGGCATTCTTTAATGGCAGCCTAAGCACACTAATCCAAGTGTGAATATGCAGTTATATCTTAGAGCTATGAAATGGTTAGGACTACTAATTTTGGCCACTTAGAACCTTAAAAAATTACAAAGAAGTTCTTCCTCTCCAAAAAAAAAAGAGTTTATATCAGCTTTAGGATATTTCATATATTAAAACCTGGGTTTAAATCAAAACTACATTGAGATTCCACCTCACCCCAATCAGAATGACTATCATCAATAACACAAACAACAACAAAAGCTGCTGAGGATGTGGGGAATAAGGAACACTTCTATACTGCTGGTGGGAATGTAAATTAGTATAACCACTATGGAAAGCAATATGGAGGTCCTCAAAAACCTAAGGGTAGAGCTACCATTCGATCCAGCAATACCACTCCTAGGCATATATCTGAAGGAATGTACTCAGGATATGCTAGACCCACTTGCACACCCATGTTTATTGAAGCACTATTTACAATAGCCAAGCTTTGGAAGCAGCACAAATGCCCCACAACTGAAGAATGGGTTAAGCAAATGTGTTATATATGTGCAATGGAGTTTTATTCACCCATAAAGAAGAATGAAATTATATTGTTGCAGGTAAATGGATGAAAGTGGAGAGCTTCAAGTTAAGTGAAATAAGCCAACTCAAAAAATCAAGGATCACATGTTTTGTTTCATATGTGGAAACTAGACATATAAGTTAAATATATATAGAGAAACATGCATGATTTTATATTTGTGAGTGTGTGTGTGTGTGTGTGTGTGTGTGTGTGTGTGTAGTGAGAAAGAGAACAAAATTGTAATAGTGAGTCCATCTGAGGGGCTACAGGAGGCAGGAGAGATAAAGAAAATGTTAGATAATGGAAAATATCAACAACCCATCTATATATGAATATAATATAATATACAATATGCTATTGAGTACGAGAGGAGCATGGTGATAATGAATAAGCAACCAAGGGGAGGGAATAATTTGTTTAAACACAATATATGCAGATTTGAAATACCAAGGTGAAGCCCATGGACTATCAATATACACTTAATAAAAAAAGGAAAGGCTGGAAGAAAAAACTAAATCTTTTCTGGGGGTGGATACCAGTGGGAAGGGGTGGGCACAAGGAAAGGGGGAGTGAGGGTGTACATGGTGGATGTATTTTGTATCCATATATGAAAATAGAAGAATGAAATCTGTTGAAATTTTTCTAAGAAAGGGGGAGAGGGGAAAAGAGGGAGAATGATGGAGGGGTAAATCCAACTAAGATGTATTTTAAATACATATGTAACTATCACAACTATTATACTGGAATAGAATCATTTAAAAAAAAAAACTCTGGGAGAATCACCTTTTAAAAACCTGGGTTCACATTGGCTACAGAGAGAATACGTTTCTTGTTAGAAAAAGCAAAACCTTGTGTCCAAAGTTGATTTACTCTGTTATTGCCCATTCATAACCAATCCCAAATAATCACTGTAGAGCCTCCTTTTTGTAGGTGTAAGAGTCACTGTGTTCTATCCCTACCTTAGGACACTGACTCTATGATCTTCTCAGGAGTTTTTATGATTAGATGAGCTAAGAATATCTCCAGAGTTTCTTTTGCACTATGCTTCTATTTTTTAATGTGAGGTAGAAGAATATTATTTTCAAACACAAAACAAAGGATAACAAAAACAAACCATCTTTACAATCCATAATTCCTGGGTATCAACAAGATAGTAGAATAGAAATTCCTGGTTCTTATCTCTCCACAAGAGTACTAACTTAACAATTATTTAAAGATCAAAATAATGTTACGAGTAGTTCAGATTCCAGTCAAAAAGTTTCAGTATGCCCAAGGAATAAAAACCTGAGATCATATAGGTTAAAATGGGTAAGAACAATTTCATTCGTGTTGTTTCAGCTCTTCTCCCATGCTGGTATAATTCCAAGCTGAGAGGTAGTGACTTTTCTTGCAGCTACTCCACTGGGGAAAAAAAAGTAGAACATACATCCAGCATCCCAGCATTTGAACATAGTGGCTAAGGGACCTCTTTCTGCCTTACCTCACTTGTGTTGCGGGAATGATGAGGGAAATAAAGTCATGGAGACTATTTTTATAGGAAGCAGGGAGTTTATTACGCTAGCAGACTCAGGGGAGATAATTTCTCAAAGCCCTGAGCCCTAATCAGTGTCGGAAGCTGGGTTAAATACTTACAGTTTCTCCTTATCTCCCCTTACTACCCCCACTTTTAGTATGTGGTTACAGTTGTGGAAATGTTACAATGCTATCAGGTGGCTGCAGTGTTGCAGAGCTAGCAGAAAGCTGTTTGTAGACTCAGGGTGGGGAAACCAAGGTGAATACCAGACACAAGAAATCCCAGGGAAATAGTCAAGTTGGCCTCAACATTCCCCTCTTTGATGCTTTGACATTTCATTCATCAAAATGCATCATCCCTTTCCTTTTCAGGGATGGGATTTGTTATTTGGTAACCTTATAATAGATACAATTGTGTAGCCATTTTTCATTTCACTATGGCTTTTTTTTTATTAGGGTTGATATGGACCACATGACCAGTGGCAGCAAGCATGGGAGTATAAGACAGCCCAACACCATAATTAATACCTCTCTAACACTGTTTTAAATCCTTCTGTTGTAGAGAACCATCCTCCAAGCAAATTATCAGGATTTTACCCTTTTTAAGTCTGAAGAACAACTCATAGGATGAGGGGTTCAGGATTGCAAAAGCATCCAGAATAGAAGCAACCAAAAACAATACCACATCCTCTTAGCAGGAGAAAAAAAAGAAAACTTCCAGAGAAAGCCTTTTGATCTGGTTTTATCCCACTGGGGCAGTTACTGTTATTCCTATTGGCCAAAGCAAAGCAAGGTTACAATACCAAGAATAGAGATAGGCAAGGGATGGCAGAACTTAAGTATCAACACAGAATACTAACTGTGAGGAACAATAAGTCCATTAATTGTCTGTTTTGTTGATTCCTCAAGCTTCCGCCATGCATTGAGCTTCTGGTTTGTGACAAGGGCGAGGCTGAAGGTCCCCTTCTCAGGGTTATTTTGAGTAGGTTGTTGCAGTCTAGTTGTCTCTTTCACTTAGGAACTGTTTTCTTTACTCAGGTGTGATGGATCCAATGAGTGATTTTCGCCACTTTGATTGTCATGCTGTGAGAGCTCACAGGCAAGGAGGCCATCCCTTTACCACTGAGTCCAATTGCTTGGAAAGATAAGCCACCAGCTGATGCCATGAACCCAGGTATTGGGTCAGTACTCCCATTGCCATGATGCTTCTCTCATGTGCATAGAGAAAGAAAGGCTTTCTCACATCTGGAAGTCCCAGGGCAGGGCACTGACTAATGCCTCCTTGATGGCACTGAAAGCCTGTTGTTTTTAGACTCCCAGGTTAGGGGCTCCTTTTGTGGCTTTATACAAAGGCTTTGCTAGGAAAGAGAAATTAGGTATCCAAATCCAGCAGAACCCAGCTGCTTCTGAAAACTCGTGGATATGTCTTCTTGTGGTCAGGATTGGAATTGAGCAGACAGCTTGCTTTTGTTTTGCACCAGAGGCTCTGCTGGCCTTGAGAGATGTGGAATCCCAAGTTTTTAACTTGGTCCTGGCAAATTTGAGTCTTTTTTTCAGGGATACTTTGTATCCAGCCTCCCAGAGGAGACAGAGTAAAAGTTCTGTCCCTTTAAGACAGTCCTGGTGGTTAGTTGCTGTAAGGAGGTCATCTACATATTGCAAGAGGGTGCAGCCAGTTTCCCCTGTCAGGTATGCTTGCAAATCAGATGCCAGGGCAGTTTTAAAGATAGTTGGGGAGTTTTAAAGCCCTGTGGGAGATGGGTCCAGGTTAATTGCTGTATCCCCCCCTGATTGGGGGTCCTCCCATTGGAAAGCAAAGATGGGTTGGCTCACAGGTGCCCACTGGATGCAGAATAATGTATCTTTTAAGTCCAAACATGAGAAGCAGGTTGCTTCTGCTTGTATCAGGGCCACAAAGTGGTGCAAAGTCACTGTTGCTTGATTGACTGCTCAGAGATTGTATATTGGGTGGTAATCATTGCTGCCTGGCTTCTGGACTGGCAGTAAGGGGGTATTTCAGGCAGATTGGCAAGGACTTAAGAGTCCATAGTTTAAGAGCCTCTTTTTTTCTTTTAACAGACCCAGTAGTCATTGTTTCAGTCATCAGAATCCTACAATTGTCCTCAAAGCATCTTTTTAAGCCAAGATGAGCTGCCAATGTCTGTCATATGTTTATATAGGGGAACTGGTCCGGATGACCTGGCGTCCCTGTTGCTACCTGACAGCCCCTATGAATGGTTTCTTGATCCAGAGATCCTTTGGAAGGCCATCCAACTTTAAAGGACACCCAATATATTTGACAGAATTTCCAAAGGTTTTGGGGTGTGAGTTCCACCCTGTAATTGCCTGTGTACCCTCTCTTGAAGTTGTCAAGCATACGTTGTAAAGGAGTCTTTACTTTGGCTCCTACCCATATTGAGACAAGATACAAGAGGATCAGAGACTTTGGATGAGATATGGGGTCCTCAATTTCCAACACAAAGGGAAGACAAACAACTTTCGCTTCGTCCGTCCCTAGTCATTTTCCTTGCGGAGATATTTCAGACATCCTGTAGCCATAGTGAGTCGTATAAACCCTGTGTTGCAGGAATCTCAAGCTGAGATACGGGACACTGAAGCAGTTTAGCAGGAAGCAACATTTTATTGTGCCAGCACAGACCCAGTGGACTCGTGTCCAAAGGCTGAGTCCTGAGAACAAAGAGGTCTCACCTTGTATAACCTTGCAGCAGGTTACAGAAGCAAAAATCAAGGCTCAACCCGCTTGTGGCTGCATGTGACTTCATTGGCTATTTTATTTTCCCAGTGCTATGTGACTTTCTTCACATTTTAATACTTTAAGTTTTATCTCTACTCCCTGCTACATCATTCCCCCCTTTGATGCTCAGACCCAACTAGGGTTAAAGAACACCATCTTGATACAGAGGTTTGTATTTTCATAGCATTATTACATGTGTGACTGGTTTTTTTTTTCCTTTTTTTTTAATAGTGGCCTCTATAATGGTCCTGAGAGACCGCAATATCAGGGGAACCGGGCAGGGTAATATTAAGCATGTTTCCAGGATAAGGCTTATTGCCCATATCAGGGTTTTGAAACCACCTAAGGCAAAGAACTACCCTCCAAACAGGTCACTGGGAGTCCATCTTCCCCAAGTCTGGACAGGAACATGGGCAAACTTTTTCACTTTACCTGTGATTTTTTAATAACCTTTTCTTATAAGTAGCAGTTGTTCAGGTTAAATTTTTCAATCTCCTCCCTTAGGAGCAAGATAATAGTTTAAATCCAAATGGTTTTGATAGATGGCATTGCGCATCTTAGTACTTTGTTTTGCCAGCAAATTGAGAGCTCTTGTGGTTTTATTAGTTATAATTTCAATAATAGCCTACAGCCTGATGATGTGGTTGAGCATATATATATATATTGCACCCCTATATATATATATATATATATATAGGGGCGCGATAGCCACAAAACCCGTCTTTGGCCCAAGTGGCAGGATCATGGTACTGGATGATTCACTCAGGAGGCCATTCATCATCTTTTTAATTGCCAATTTGTAAGGTACCTTGTTTTGTCTATTTAATCTTTCTTTATATATGGAGACTCCCAGTTTTTTTTTTACCTTGTCTGAGGGGAGGCAAGAAAAAGGATGGTCTGATTGAGACACCTGCTAGGTATCACTGTAAAAAAGCTTGCTTCCCACAGATCCAATGTAGCTCTCTGGGTGCCTGCCAATTGATGTTTGCGGTAAGATTGTCCCAAGCTTTCCTGAAATTAGAGAAGCTGGCCAGTGGGTAGGGTTGGGGTTCTGTATGGTTAGGAGCTCCCCATCATTGGGTCTCTTGGGCAGTGTAATTCTCAATGATGGGCGTCTTTAGGAGCCAGATGCCTTTTGTGTGATTTGAGAAAGCAGTTCCATTAAAAGGTTCCTGTGGGTCCAGCTGCCTTGCTTCCCAAGGCCAATGGTCTCCTATGTTGGTCCCCCTACAAACATAGCATGAAGTGACATTCAGTGTCTGGGCTATAGACTCAGCCAGTGAGAGGAACAAGTTTTTGGCCTTGGTAGAGATAGGAAATTCACTCCTTATCGCTTCATAAAAGGAGTGAAAAACTTTGTATGAGGAACTCTCATGGGTATCAGTTACTAATTTCTGATACATCAGAGTCCAGGGTCAAGGCCCTTTTCATCTATACTTATACCAGTTACATTCCCAGAGTCCAATCAGATGGCTTAAATGCAGTGAAATTTACAGGATTACAAGTACCAGGAGTGCAGTTTGGAGCAGCTGTCCCCTTGTGAAAGAGGGCTATATTTTTTGTCCTTTCCCATGTAGCCCATAAAGCACAACTCCAATAAGCACAATAATAAGAACCTACATCATCACATGACCAAGAGTTGTCTCTCCTACACATATACTTATCATTTGACATATAGGCTTTTTTCCAAGCTAGACCCCCACAGCCACAGCCTATACCTCCACACCCACCTTGGTCTATGGCCGCACATATATCAAAGAACATAGACACTGGTTTATCAGGGATAAACACCTGGATATGGCTGACAGGGTTGTGGATGCTCCTGATCACTAACCATTGCTCCGGAGGGTGGTAGGTTGGGTTGACACAGATATGCTGATTCCCATGGGAGCACACTGCATAGGTGGTATGGTTGTGAGTATATGACCCAATGACAGAGCCTGCACAGGAATAGTAAGTATGGAAAAGCAAAGTCTTAGTGACAACATTTCCTGCCCAAGTAGTATGCATACATAGATCACAGGATGAGGACTCTGGGACCATGAAGGGAGACCATATCAGTAACAAACAGTAATTATGAATCTTGCCCAAAAGACATAGAAGAGGGCTAATAAATCCAATCAGCAGGGGTGTTTTTTTGCCAAACCTGTGGTGAAGACTAGGGTGAGAACTACAGCAGCAGATACAGACAAGGAGTGCCAATACATTACAGTGAGATAACGGTGTGGAAAACAATCCTTTAGTCCTATTGGAGAGTTGACTCCTCAAGATTCTGCCATGTAGACTAGTCAGCATTCAGGGGTAACTAGAGCAGGGCTGCCATCCTGCTGTTCTTGGTCCCCTGTTGTTTTCTGGGAAGCGGAGACCTGCTGAGGGAGGGCACTCTGGTTCCAGAGGGTGATCTTACATGGTGAAGCCGGATTAGGGATGCACTCCCACTTGCAAGATGCTGGCTTGACTCGACTGTGGTGGATCCAAGGAGCAATCTCAGCTACTTTAACTATAGTGGGGATAGACAAGACAACAACAAAAGGGCCCTTCTAATGAGGTTTTAATGGCTGGACATTTTATTATTTTACTCAGACAGTAACTTTTTAAAAGAAAATGAGTAGAATTACCATGGCAACAATATATTATCAATATATATGTAGAAGAAAACATGTTGTTTTAAAAACAAATTTAAAACCACCATCTTTAAGTATTAAAGGACATGTTTAGAGCCAGTAAAAGTAGTTATTTTGTCTCTATTTAAGTAGAAGACACTGTCTAAAAATGAGTTTGTGTCTGGAAGGGCTTTAGTGCCAGATAGCCACACATGTATAAGAACCATTTTCTCAATCCTCTCGGCCTTGGTTATTTTTGAGAGTTCTGGCACCAGTGATTCCATTTGAACTTTGATGGCATTCCCCCCTTGTCTCCAAACTGTTTGTCTCTTAGCAGTCTCTTTTGAAGATTTGTCTCCCATCCAAGTATTAATCAGGCCTGACCCTGCTTAGCTTCTGAGACCAGATGAGATTGGGCATGTTTAGGATGGTATGGCCAAAGACTGAAGATCTCTCTTGATTGGTCATTTTCTTTCTTCATGTGAGGATTTGTTTTTTCCTGGATTTTGTTTGTTTGTTTGGTTTTGGACCCATGTCATGGGGGGAAATAATGAGCAGATCAGGTGCCAACTAGACCCTTTTGGCCAAATTTAAGCAACAAAGAGGCTTTGAAGGAGTGGCCCTTAGGCAATGGGCTTTTAGACAAGGACACTATAAAACAAAATCCAACAAAAGCGGATTTCTAAAAAGTTAACCTGGTTGACACATAACCACATATTAGAGTCATTTTTTATGGACTTGATTGTAAATGTCCCAGAAGGATCAGCACTGTAAAGATAAAAACTTAAAAGAGCCGTGGTTAAAATTTTGATGGACAACTTAGCAACTAACAGAACAGTATATCAGTACCATTAACTTTGCTACTGCGTTTATCTAAATTTTGTATTTTAGAAGGCTTGATATACTTGAAAAACATAAGTATATTTAGTATAGGAACCAGCAATAGCATCATAACTCTAAGAGGTTATATGTACATATTAGTTTTGTTGTTCTTGAAGTAAAACCTTAGATTTTTATCAATTGTAGGAGGCAAAAACAGTTTTAGTAAACACAAAAAACTCAGTCACAGACACATATAGGGTAGACTGTATTAGAATCACCCAAGACAACAGTTATTTAACCATGAGATCTTCTAGAAAATTTTATATAAACTGTTAGAAAATGAGAGGCATGGAAGAAGCAGAGAGATGGCTGAAACACCAGTACAGGGTTTACTGTTTAGGCAGGAGCCCTGTGGAGGGAGACCCTACCAAGAGAGCTAGAGCTCATTGCCATACACAGGCATGGGCTAGATATAGGGGGCTAGTGGAAAAGTACCAGGAAGGTCACTAAGGGATACTGTTTCTGGGCAACCAAGAAAGATAAGCTGTAGTTAGGTCATGGTTTGCCCAACTGTTCTTGGCATCTATCCAGGGAGATAAAGGTTAACAATTGTCTCTTTGTCAGTCTTTGGGGTTGAGTGGGGAGTTTCTAGTAAGCCATCTGCAAGGGGGGAGGGGGTCTACTCTTAACATGACTGTCCTCATTGTTAACCCCAACATAAAGCAACTCTTTAATGAACATGACTCAGTTACCTTTGTAGTTAAAATCCCAACAAAAATCATCAGAGAACACAGGTAAATATTTATGGGGACTAAGTGTGGCGTTAGGAACTCTAATGGCCAAGAATCATGGCTCAGATGTAGATAAGGGATCATATCCTAGATTGTTGACATTAACAAATGGCTCATGACATATAGCAGGATCCCACCAACATGTCAGTGGAGGCCCTTAAAATAACAGGCCCAATCTGTCCATCTCAGGCCAAAACTTCCCTCTGCCTGACATGTGGAAATAGGACTAACATCTCTACTCTGTTGACTCCAATAAAAACTGGAGGTCTTGACTTTCAGTGTAGTGCCCCTTTTTGAGTTTTTATTTTTTATCCTATCTGGAGGGTGCACTTTGGCTTTTTTTTCTTTTTACTTTGCTTTACATAAGTAAATCTGTTTCAACACTCATAGCAGGGCAGCAGCACTCCCTATGCTCAGCTGCCTCTTGCCTCTCTGTGTTTTAATAAACTTTTGTTGTCTTGACAAATTTGTGGATTAACCTATAGCATCAAAAATTCCTGACAGTTATTTGACAAAACAAAAACCATTTTAAGACAGGGTTTTATTTGGTAAATGTTATCAAGAAAAATACAATATTTTTAAGATAGCCTTGTTGTTATGAGCTTAGAGAATTAAGTTTTAGTTTAACAACAGTACATTGAATTTTGACCTTACAAAACCTTTAATGTAACCGGATTTTAGTCAACTCAATCACTTACATAAGGATTTATAAGCTCCATCCTTTTATGTTTTATGACAACTTTCTCTGTACCTTTATGACAACTTATTTTGTATTCCCTGGGGGAGCTTGTCTTTATCTTTTTTTAAAAAGTATTTTTTACCCTCTTATTTTAAAAGCATAGCTTTAATATATCATATATATACATGTTACTTGTTGAATTAACTCATAACAACTTTTAAATTAGAACATTATATTTGTATAGAAAACAACAGAAAGAAAGCAACCTTAAAATTATTTTTTGTATAAAAACAATTTATAGAAAGCCCATTTCTTAATAGACCCATGTATTCTAAGAGAAAATTAAATGCAAGATTTTATTTATGACAGAATATAACAGGCTAAAGTCATTTTTAACTACCCAAATTTTAAGATTTCTGTTGCAGACTATAGCCTCCCTTTATTTTTTCTCCTCTGGTCTAAGCCAGAGTGTGGAATGCCTGCATCTTAGTGAGACCTGATTGAAATAAGTTTGAAAACCTGTTTTTTTTTAAAGTATCAATAGAACAGAGTAATAATTTTTTACATTTACTTTATACTAAGAAACATTCTCAAGATGTTTATATATTTAAATATAGAAAGCTTAAGCAGTTTGTAACCGAGATCTTTAAAACAACACTGTTTTTTTGTTACCTTGAATATCAGATTAACCTTATAACAGCAGTTTAAGAACCATTTTGAAGATGCTTACACACACACACACACACACACACAATTAGAGTGCACTCTTAAATAAAAGAAAAAAACATTTAAATTATACCTAGAGGGCTATCCGGTGGAATGGTAGATGATGCATCTGTTCTCTTGGGAGTTTCTCCCTTTGGAACTGAATGGTTTGCTATCCATCCCTTAACCTCAGTTGTGACTATTTCCCAGGAAAAGCTCAACCCCCCCTAACTCTCAAGGTGTCTTACACACTTTTGCACCACTCCTTTAATCTGAGAGACCCAGTTTCACCCCAAATAGGGGTGATCAGTTTTCCTTCTGCCTCCTGAGGCAGGCCTAAATTCAAACTCGGTTTCTTACCCATCTGATGAGAGGTGCTCCCTCCCCTCACTGGTTCCTGTGCTTCACTGGGTTCTGTTATGCTTCCAAGGCCCTCACCCTGACTCGCCGGGAAGATGAATCCCTACTGTGGATCAAGCTGTCTGTTGGTGCCTGGTGGGATCTTCTCCTGGCGGTCCAGGGGATGCACCCCAGTGACAAGGGAGGTGATAAATCATCATCTCTGCAATCCCAGATAACGAGCTCCTGAGAAATGTTGCAGGAATCTCAAGCTGAGTTATGGGACACTGAGGCAGTTTAGCAGGAACCACCATTTTATTGTGCCAGCACAGACCCAGCAGACTTATGTCCAAAGGCTGAGCCCCAAGAACAAAGAGGTCTCACCTTATATACCCTTGCAAGCAGGTTACAGAAGCAAAAAGCAAAGCTCAACCTGCTTGTGGCTGCACGTGACTTCATTGGCTATTTTATTTTCCCAGTGCTATGTGACCTTCTTCATGTTTTAATTCTTTAAATTTTATCTCTCTGCTTTGCCATCCCTTCACCCTGCCTCATTATCAGAACACAGCCTGTCTGTTTCTTTTCTGGCCCTCCTCCCTGCTAAACCTGGACTGGTGCCCCAAGGAGGGATCACCCTAGACCAAATGAAAACATCCCTGGCTTCTGGAAATGAACTCCGCACACCATGTGGTGACCAAAGTCATGCTCTTTTCATGCTGTCAGTTCATCACATAGTCATCCAACAAACAATCCTAGTCTGGAAGGTATCACAGCTTCCTCCTGAATAATCACAAATCCCAAAGAACCAGATTCAGGAGTACTGGTGCGTACCTAGGAGGTGATCAAGCCCCTCTCCTGTCCTCTCATGGATGGGCCTATTCATCCAGGTCCTACCTGTTCCAGATGGGATCTACTTCAAATTTTCCTGGTTCTTGAGGTCTCTACCTAGGTTCCATTGGTGTGTACGGACCTAAGGCCTCAGACCCCATGAGAGGCTTCCCTAGCCACCCAGACTGTGTCCAGAGGCACACCTCAGCAGAGTTGTGTCCACAGGAGCTGGGCCACAGGCCTGACAGCCAGGGAGGCAAAAATGCCAACTTTGGTCTCTCCTGTTCCTGGCCAATCCACCAGAAATGTTGCAGGAACAATGAGGGAAACAAAGTCATGGAGACCATTTTTATAGGAAGCAGAGAGTTTATTATGCTAGCAGACTTAAGGGAGATAATTTCTCAAAGCTCTGAGCCCAGATCAGTGTCAGGAGCTGGGTTAAATACTTACAGGGTTTGCCCCTTATCTCCCCTTACTACTTCCCCCCTTTAGTATGTGGTTGCAGTTGCAGAAACTTTGCAAGGTTAGCAGGGTTCTACAGTGTTGCAGAGCAAGCACAAAACTGCTTGTAAACTCAGGGTGGAGAAACCAAGGTGAATACCAGACACAGTAAATCCCAGGAAAATAGCCAAGCTGGCCCCAACACTAGGAGTGTGGAGATAACCAGCATAGCTTAAATGCCTAGGGGAATTAAGAAAAAAGAAAACAGGAAGGAAGCTTACTAAAGTTGACATGGCTCTGCACAACTGGGAGAACATGTACAATGCTGGGACAGAGGAGTGACGTGAACATCAGTAGAGAGGATTTGAGAGTTGCTCAGAACCCCTAGCCAGGCTGAGTGATGGAGAGCTTTTTTAGTGAATCTAGTTTGTGAAGACTGGAAGAGGTGACTGTTTCCCCCAATGCAAGACACCAATACAAAGATACAAGGAATATGAAGAATCAAGAAACATGACATACCAAAACCAACCAAACAACAACAATGAAACAGGAACAAAATGAAGCACCAGCAACTGATCTTCAGAAACCAAAATCTATTCATTGCCCGACAAAGAATTCGAGATGATCATCTCAATGAAGCTCAGTGAGTTAGAAGACAACACAGATAGACCATTAAATGAAATCAGTTAAAATGAGAATATCAACTAAGAGATAGAACCCATAAAAATTAAACAAGTTCTAGAGATGAAGAACACAATTATGAAACTGAAAATTTCACCTGAGGGATTCAACAGCTGACTAAATCAAGCAGACGAAAGGCTCAGTGAATTCAAAGACAGGTTATATGAAATTATCCTGTCATAGGAACAAAAAATAATGAAAAAGAGTAAAAAAAGCCTAAAGAATTCATGGGACAGCCTCAAGCAAATCAAAATGCAGATGGTTCCTAGCTTAACAATGGTTCAACTGAGGAGTTTTTGACTTAACAGAGGTACAAACATGACACATTTGATCTTTTCCTCAGGCTAGCCATAAGTGCTACAACATGCTCTTGCAATGTTGGACAGCAACAGTGAACTGCTTCCAGTCAGCCATGTAGTTACAAAGATAAATAATCAATACTCAATAATCAGTATAGTGCTGTGTTGCTAAGCTGCAGTGTTCAGTAGGTTAGATGCACTAAATGCCTATGATATATTCAACTTATCATGATTTCATTGGGATGTAACCTCACTGTAAGTCAAGCAGTGTCTGTATGCATTATGGGTATCCAAAGAAGGAAAAGAAAGGGACAGAAAACTTATTTAAAGAAATAGTGGCTAAAAACTACTAAATCTGAAAATATACAACTAGTTTTGTGAAGGCTAAATAAAGAACCCCTAAAAACTCTACTCAGGACACATCATAATTAAATTGTCCAAAGTTAAAGATACTTCGAACGCAATAAAAAAGCGTTTATATTTGATGAAGAAGCCCCTATAAGACAATTAACAGATTTCTCAGTAGAAAATTTGCAAGCCAAGAGCAGGTGAGATAATATATTCAGCAACCTAACAAAAATTACCAGCTAAGAGTAGTATAGCTACCAAAGCATCCTGTGAATATGAAGGAGAGATAGAGACTTATCTAGTCAAACAAAATAGGAAGGAGTTCATCAGCACCATATCTCCTTGTAAGAAGTGCTAATGGGAGTTCTTCAAGTTAAAATGAAAGGATACTAAGTAGCAACACAAAAGCACAGGAAAACAAAACTTATCTGTAGTCATCCCACCCTGACTGTGCCACATCTCATCTGATCTTGGAAGCTAAGGAGAGTCAGACCTGGTAGGAGGGAGAGAAAACTTGCTGGCAGAGGAAAATATACAAAGAAATACAGAATACTATAATACTTTCTAATGGTGGTATGTAAGTAACTTTACATTTTTGTATAAAAGGTAAAACACAAAAGTATTAAGAACACTATAATTACAAAAATTTATTAACTGATACACAATGTAAAAGATATAAATTATGGTATCAGTACAAAGTGTCAGGGTAGAAAAGTAAATGTAGAGTTTTCGTAGAAAACAACCATTTTTGCTGGGTGCTGGGGCTCACGCTTGTAATCCTAGCTACTCAGGAGGCAGAGATCAGGAGGATCGAAAAATCCTTCACAAAAATAGGACTGGTGGAGCGACTCAAGGTGAAGGTCCTGAGTTCAAGCCCCAGGATGGCAAAAAAGAAAGAAGGAAGGGAGGGAGGGAGGGAGGGAAAGAAAAGAAGGAAGGAAAAAAAGAAAGAAAGAAAAATAAAGCAACCATTTTCTTTTAATTTTGGTTCTGAATATATAAAAGGGGAAAAAAAGGATCAGGACTCATCTTAGAATTCTTGGTCCCAAGCTCAAAGCTATCTGTATTTACATAATTCACCCAATTGGGGTGGCTCACAAAAAACCTCTAAGAAATGTTAAGATAAAGTTTTTCTGGGAATTGGGATATAGCTCAATGGTAGAGTGATTGCCTATCATGTACAAAACCCTGGGTTTGATCCCCAGCACTATCAAAAAATAAATAAATAAAGAGAAAGCCTTCTTCTGGGTTAGCAGGGGCTCTGAGGTACCTGCAGAAAAAGGCACACATCATTTTTAAAGGAATGTACTTTAAATATAGATTGTAGAAATCCCATGGATAAAAAGATACAGGAAACCACTACCTAAGTTGATATGTCTCTGGAAGACCAGGACAGATCTTGAGGGAAAGGGCACAACTTCTGCCCCATTGAAGATGTTAAACAAGTCTTTGTTAAATGAAAATAAAAGATATAGGAGCTCTCTCTGCCTCCTGTGTCTGTCTATCTGTCTCTCTCTCACACATACAGACAGCATCATGAAACAAGATACCATGAGCTAAAGTCAACAGTAACACAGTAAAAAGGAATTTAGAATAATATCTACAAGGATTATTGTGTTAGTTTTCATGTATTTGACAAAATACTTGACATAAACAACTCAAGGGAGGAGGAATTTATTTTGGCTCATGGTTTCAGGGGTTTCAGTCCATAATCCTTTGGCTACATTTATTCTGGGTCCATGGTGCAGCAGAATGCCATGGGGGCAGAAGGCAGAGAAAGGCAAAGGGACCATGTATAACCTTCCAGTGGCCTACTTCCTCCAGCTGGACCACCTCCTGAAGTTTCCATGACTTCTCAAAATAGCACTTCCAGCCAGGGACCAAGCATTCAGCACTTGAGTCTGCAGGGGGCATTTCACATTTAAACCATAGATAGATATAGATAATGGAATTATCAGACTCAGAACACAAAATAATGAAGCTTTACATACTTAGTTAAATAAATCAAAAAGATGGTTGAGAGAATGCTGAGGAAATTATAAAAGTTGACTAGGCAGACTTGAAAAAGAATCAATTGGGACTTCTAGAAATGAAAAAAATAACATAAATTGAAATAAAATTCTCAATAGGCTGATTAAACAGCAGACAAGTCATAGTTAAAGAGAGAATTGAGAAACTGAAGGAGGAAAATAGGTAAATTACTCAAAATGCATTTTGAGGAAACAAAAAGATGGAAAATCTGAGAGGTCAGAGGTGATGGAGAGAAGGATTCATCTAATTAAAATACATCTAACTGGAATTCCAGAAGAGAAGGCTTATCCATTAATCAATCATCAAATTGATAATTCACCTAAGTATCAATAGACCTATGGTGAAAATAGTCCATGATGTCCATCAGCATACAATCAATGAAAATTAGACAAAAACTAGAAGAAAATTTCTGTACACATAACCATCAAATCACCAGCATCCAGAATTAGGATGGTTTGGAGATGATCTAAGTGTGTTCCCCAAGGATTTGAGTGTTAGGAGCTTGGTTCCCAGTGCCGTGATATTAAGAGGTGGTGGGACCTTGAAGAGGTGGAGTCTAGCAGGAGTTTGCCAGGTCACTGGGGGTGCTTACCCCAGAAAGGATTAAGATCCATTCTAATGGGACACTGAGATCTTGAGCGGAGTGAGTTGCTATAGAAGAGCCCCGTTCCTTGCTCTGGCTTCCTGGCTTGTAATTTGATCTCACCCTCTTATATGCTCTTCCAGCTGTCTACACGTGGTCTTCATCAAAGCCAGCAAGTTATTGTTTGCACTTTCACCTCCAAAACTGTGAGCTAAATAAACCTATTTTCTTTATAAGAAAGGTATCTTGTTACAGTTACAGAAAACTGACTAGTACCAAAAAGTATGTTATAAAACCTGCCATGCAAGAGCAAGGCTCTCAGTTCAACCCCTAGTACTGCCAAAAAAGAAAAATAAAATCATGCTGGGGGCATAGCTCAAGTGGTAGAGTACCTGACCTTTACAAAGAAATATATTAGCTGGATGCCAATGAATAATTCGCCCAATTGTCTGTAACCCTAGCTACTCAGGAAGCAGAGACCAGGAGAATTCCAATTTGGGGCAAGCCTAGGCAAAAAGTTCATGAGACCCCCATCTCAACAGAAAAAGCTGTTCATGGTGGTGCACACCTATCATTTCAGCTTCTGCAGTAAGCATAAATAAGAGGATCATGGTCCAGGTTGGCTTGGGCAAAAAGCAGATTCTATCTCAAAAATAACCAGAGCAAAGGGGCTGCAGTTGTGGCTCAAGTGGTAGAGAGCTTTTCTAGTAAGTGGAAGACCCTGAGTTAAAACTATGGTAACTGCCCCCTCCCAATTTTTTTTTTTATTCATCTACTCACATGTGCATACATTGTTTGGGCCATTTCTCCCCCCTGCCCCCAGCCCCTTTCTGCCCACCCCTCTCACTTCCAGGCAGAACCTGTTTTGCCCTCTTCTCCAATTTTGTTGAAGAGAAGACATAAGCAATAATAAGAAAGACATAGCGTTTTTGCTAGTTGAGATAAGGATAGCTATATAGAGAGATTCCTAGCATTGCTTCCATGCACATGTGTGTTACAACGGGAATTGATTCATCTCTACCACACCTCTTCACTACTTCCCAGTCACCTTCCCATATTGAGTATTTACCTCTGTCCTTTTAAGGTTAGTATATTAGCTCCTCTGCAGTGGGCACGTCAAACACTATGTAGCATATGAACCCAAGAGAAAAACAAGAAAAAATTATGACAAGGCATTTGACAAATGCAAAAATATGGGTGTGCATAAATAAATAAAAATATCTTCCTCATAAGGAGCTAGCAGCATGCAAATTAAAACTATTAGATAGAGTGGCTCAAGCAGTAGAGCACCTGCCTAGCAAGCATGGGGCCCTGAGTTCAAACCCCAGTACTGCAAACAACAACAACAACAACAAAAAAAACCTATCAGATCGTAACAAGAATCAGAGAGTATGTGTGGGTCATGAGGGGTCATAAGCGCTACTATTGACAGAATCATGAAGCATGAATTGATGCAGTATTCCAAAATGACTCCGAATTAGTAATAAAGTTGAAAACCCAGCAGTTCCATGTATTAGCTCCAAGTCTTGCACATATACATTTATATAAGAAAATTCATAAGCACAACCGTTTTGTAATAGATGAAAATGTCATCAGCTATGTAGCGATAGAGTAAACGCAACTGGATCATTACATGTATAACATGAATAAATGTGAAAAATGTGTGAAAAATAAGTTGAAGGAGAGCTTAGAAGAATTTTAAAAAGAAACGCAACAAACAACACCATACTTAGGGACACATACATGTATGATGAAGCTACAAAGAAAAGCAAGAAGATGATTAAAATAAAATTTAAGAAAATGACTCAGAAGGTGGTGGGAGGCAGGGAAAGAAATGGAGGAGAGACACACATAAATTCTCCAAGGCAATATGGGGAAAAAGTCACAAAAACACATGATCTATAAGCAGAAATACTTGTCTCATAGATTTTGCCACAAATCTATATTTCTGAAATTACTTATGCCTGGAATATCCCAAAGCTTGTTATTTTTAGTTGACACATAATTATATATGTTTATGGGTTACCATGTGCTGTTTTGATACATAAAATATTATTCTGTGTAAAATAATTATTTGTGCAAAATAGTCATAGAATAATTAACATATTCGTCAGCTCAAACATCATTTGTTTGTGGTGAGAACATTTGAAATTTTAAAGTAGTAATTTAACCTAATTTCAGAAGCAATTTGGGCAAATGAAGAATAGGTGTGTATTTGTTTCTTGTGGCTGCTAAAACAAATTACTGTGATGTGCTGGCTTAAAACAAAAGAAATTTATTATCTCACAATTTTGAAGGCTGGAAGTTTAAAGGCGTCTGTGGCCACACTTCCTCCAAAGGCTCCAGCAAGAAATCCTTCCTTTCCTTTTTCCCTTTTGGTGGCTCCTCAGCTTAGCTTACTTTTAATGTCTGCCTCCACTTTCGTTAAGTCTTTCCCTCTAGTTCTCGCTATATCGTCTTTTCATACTCATCATTGGATTTAGGGCCTAGACAGATCATATAGGATGATTTTATCACCTGCTCCTTAACTAAGTTACATCTGTGAGGACCATTTCCCCAAATAAGGTCACATTCACAGGCTCCATGGAACCATGAAAGAACTGTTTGGGGTCGAGGACCACTATTCAACCTAGTGCAAGGTGCCTATAGGGTCATGAGTGTTTTAAATAAAATAGTGTGGCAGAGAAACCAGTGTGTGTGTGAGAGTGTGTATGTGTGTGTGTGCACGTGTGTATGTGCACATTGGTATGTAAGAATTAAGGATAATCTTGGAGTCTATTTTTAGGGTTTCCAACTGAAACTCAGAAAGTGAGCATCTGTGTCATCCAGGGTGACACAGATTTAGTACAGAACTGGCTCAGGCTAGAACTTACATACAGGCTGCATCATCAGTCTGGGGATACCGACAGTCTCTGAAAACTCAGACTGCATGCATGAGCACATTTCTCACTCCTTTGTGCCCTTGCCGGAAGAAAAGGGACAGAGAGGGAAATTAAGGATGGAGAATCTTGCTTTGGAATACCAACCACCAAGCTGGGAAGGAGAGAAGCTGCGTCTACCTTTTCCAGCACGTAGGTCTAACGATGATCAATTTCCACCAACTGACATCTCTACAGGTGAGGATTTTTTTCTGTTGGAACCAGACATGGAGACTGAATAGTTCTCACTCTCACAAGAGGTATTTCATTTTCTGGGAGAAGTGCTATGGTGGAAGTATGATTTTAAAAGTCTAAAGAGCTTTCTCTGTCACTTGCATTACTCATATTAAAAAATTCACAGATATTGCGGAGTTAGGGTGATCATTTGTTTATGATTAAAAAACACTTTAAAGGAAAAACTTCTAGGATGTGTTTGTCTATTAAAAAGTAACTGACTACAGATTATCTAAACTTGTCAAATGGGTGTGTCAGTTTGATTGGGGAGGGGAACAGGAGGAAATGTTGCTTAATCCAACTCTAGCTATTTATTTTCTTCTCTCCTAAGGAGCTTTTTATTCCCAGGGGTCACGGGATTAAGTGCACATTCACCACTAGGTGGCAGCAACATGCTATCCACAGACATCACTGTCACCAGGGCTAGGGCAGAAGGGAGCCAGAATGGTGGTGCTACTTGGTTCCCTAAAGTAATAAACACCTCAGAAGTTAAAATATTAATGAAGGCTTAGGATAGCCCTTTCAATAAGATAATGTTGATAAATGGGAACACCGCAATGGACTTCCTCCACTAGGAGAATGGACATCCTGCATCTTGGATGGCCTTTTAGTTGAACTTACCTCACTGCTCTTCAGTTTTCTCACTGAAGTTGAGCTAAAAATACTTAGATATGATATCTCAGAGTAAGCAGAGTGAGAAATTAATCTTACAAACAAGCCTTACAAATTCGAAAGTGCTAGAGAAATAAGGGGTACGATGGATGCTTAAACTATTATTCCAGAATGACAATATTTAGAAGAGCAATTCTCAATCCTGGGTACCCCAAACAGTCACTTAGGGATGTTTTCCTAGGATACTTTCCAGACTTATGGGTAGAATTTATCCTCTGTGCTAGCTCCATAAATATCTACTGAGTGAATGAATGAATGAATGAATGAATACTCCAGACAATTTAGAGATGGTGAGATGAGGGGAACTCCCTTAGAATCACACTCTTCTAACTGGACAGTTGGCTGGGGCATAAGGGAATGGACAGGACATCTCTAGTGAGTGGCCAGTGCAGTGCTTCCAGATTAGCTGCAGCTGGGCAGCTCCTGTAGCCCTGAAGGACCTGACATTAACAGCCCATGTGCACAAGTCAGCACTGTGAATTTCCCCTACAGAATACTAAGCTTTTCAACCTCAGATGCCAGGACTTTCTCCCAAGTTAAGGAGACTACTCCTTGTAATCTGTAACTGGTACCCCTGCATGAAAGGTAAGTGTTAGCCTCCTCACCCTAGGATTGTATTTCTTTTCTTTGAGGGCTGCTATGATTGATCTCTCCCTGGCTATGGTCCAGAGAAGAGCTGCAGGCATCCTCTGCTCAGGACCTTAACAGTGCTTGGGCTAAGGAACTGTGGCTCCCAGCCCAGGCTGAACCCCAGCAGTGCTCGGGAGCTTCACGCAACTTCTGTACACTGTAAAGTAGGGCCTGCAGCTGGTGTTCTGAAAGCCTTCCTTAGGGGGTTTATGCAGAGCCAGGTTGAGAGAAATACACTGAGAAAAGACTTATTCCCCAGGCCGGGGGCTCTGACCACGTCCAGATCCTAGCCAGCCTGTGCCCTCAACACACTGGGTTCATACTGGTTTTTCAGTATCTCATCTGTGGCCTGAAATGTAACAGTACCAAAGGCTCAACTGCTCATTTGAGGTAAACTGTGTGAACATACTTTTTAACAGTAATGGAACAATTTCCTTGTTCTAGATTATGCTAAATAACTTACACGCATTTATTCTACTTAACCTCCACAACTTCCTAAGAGGTAGGAACTACAATTATTCCTATTTTACAGATGAGAAAATTGAGGCTTAGAAAGACTTTGTGAATAAACCATGTAGCTTGGAAGTAGTGGAGTTGTGACTAGAACCCAGTTTTATTTGAAACCAAAACTTCTGTACAGTCTATCCTCCTCCAGAACACACCTTCCTGCTACTTTTCATGGCAGGACTTATGGAAGAATCTGACAATTGGATCTATAGTCTATCACTAAAACAAAATTTAAGGAAGTTTGGAAAGAGTGATAGTAGAAAATGTAACAATTATTGCCATTGCTAGCTATAGTAGGAAACAGATGTCTACGAGCTGAGTTATAAAGAATTTAATAGATTATTAATAAAGCTACAGAGATTTTTAAAATAGCAACAAAAGCTGGGCATGGCTGTTCACAGTACTCAGGAGGCTGAGGCAGATTTGTTAGTTCAAGGCCATCCTTGACTACATAGAGAGACCCTGTCCAAAAAAAAAAAAAAAAGCAACAATTGGTTTAATAACCCTGGAGCTAGTGTGTGGTGGAAGAGAGGGAGCATTTACTGGGATCCTGGTGGGAGGTAAGGCTCTGTGGAGAGGGCCTCATGACAGGCCTGTGGCTTTTGGTGCAGAGACTCAGCAGAGAAGCACCTGGAGAATAAACACCCCATTTAACTTTTTACCTCATTATTCTGCCCTTTGAACCCATCTATGAATGACCCTTTCCTTAGCCAAAACCAGTCAGGGCAAGAAAGGCCTTGACTAGTCAGTTTGTTAGCTTATCCTGGGTACAGAGGAGGTACAGAGGGGACTTTGAAAAGCAAATAGGTGAACAAAAACACAGTTACTATTTTTATGTAAATCATTAATTTTATTTATAACAGGTAATTCAGATATTAAAAAAAATGTGTATTGTCCACTCTTCTCTTGTTTTTCTCTTTAAAATGTCCCAACCTAACAGTACACTCAAAAAACAGAATGGTTTACTTAATCTTGGCGAATCAATTCAGGCTTACCTAATTTGTTTTTCTTTCATAGTCCACAGCGTAATGGACAGAGGGAAGGGATAAGGCGTACATTTACACAGAGGATGTGTTTTGCAAAAACTCGGGCTAGCTTCTAAACAGGAAATCCCAAAAGGAACAGTCTAGGCAGGCTATGGTGTGACCTTGGCATCACTCAGACTGCCCCAGACTGACTCAATGTCCTTCTGAAAGTCCCAGGGGTGGAAACAATCTTTTGGTTAAAATGGATGTAACTCTTCTCTCATGTCAACTCACAAGAAGCACTTCACTTTCTTTGGCTACTGGCCTTTAAGGTTGTCCTCAGTTCCTGTGACCCTCTGTCATGCTAAGACTTCACCAGGCCTGTGCTCCTTTACTTACCTAGCTCTGGGAGGCAATTATTCTTTGTAAGAAGTAATAAATAGAAACAAATAGGAAACAGAATAACTGCTTAGGATATTTTCAGTGTGCTTACTGTTCCTTCTTATAGTAATTTGCTGGGTTGGAAAAAGTAGGCTTCTAAGCAAAGGTTTTTGTGCATAAATATCCTGAGTCTGGAGGATTTGAAGTGCAGATTTGTGACTATTACAAAAGAGAAGGTTAGATTAATGGTTTATAAATTTTCTTTTTTTAAATTGTATAAAAGGCCTTATTGTGATATTTGCATATATGTATATAATGTACTTTGATCAAATCACAAAATTTCTTTAGCCATAGAACCCTTTCCACCCTTCCCTATTATTATTATTCCTAAGAGGACTCAATAAAGAACATTTGAAATCTGTTTCTAGATGATTAAAAAAGATAGGACCCCAGCCAGAGTGCTAGTGAGGAAGGTAGTTGGTGCTAAGAGAAAAATTCTGGGATGTGCTAAAGTGGTTATGAGGAATAGAAAGAAATGACAGGTTAATCAGTTAACCAGCTACAGAATGAAAGAAACCAAAAGGCCATTTTACATTCCTGAATGTATATTAGAGCTTTAACTCATATCCCATCATAACTCATATCCCATCCACATAGGTACCAGAGTATAACCCACAATAATCAAAAAGCAACAAACACTTCTCCTTATAGACTACCCTCCAACTGCAAAAATTTGCCCACTTCTCATTGTTCCCCCCTTCTTATTGATAGCCAACATAAGTTCAATATAAGCAATTTATGCTTTCTTTCCCTCAAATTTTCAGTATCAAGTATCCTGGCTTTTTAGGCCCAGTAGACATTTTTCCAACTGCTATTTAGCCTTATTGCTGGTAGCTGAAAGAATTTGTCATAAATAATAGGTAATAGCTCATAAACCCTTTTATTTCAGACATCTCTTATTCTCAAGAGTTTGGGTTTGATGTTGGCTATCAGGCTGAAGGAGATATGGACTCACAATGAGATGTAAGAAGATATTATGGTACACATTGGCATGGAAAATTTATTAATGGTTACAAGTGTTGGCCTGAAGAAAGTCTGGCTCCAAATTCTACTGCTGTCTACCTGTGTGACATTGGATCACTTGTTTATCAACACCTCAATTTACACATATGTAATATGGGGATAATAATATCAACCACTTTCTAAAGTTATGTAACTAGTATAAAAATGTTACAATGCATGTGAAGTACATAGAACTACATTTAACATATGAAAACATTCTATATATACAAACTATAACATTTATATATATAAACTATATGTATGTATATATATAAACTACATATATAGTTATAAATATATATAGTTATAAATTATATACATATTACATATATATTTATATAATTATATCTAGTAATAACTTGAATTGATTTTCATCCTCGGATAGTGCAGAAGTCTACTGCCCAATATAACTTCAAACCATTTTTGAAGCTTTTAGTCAAAGTTCACCACAAAGACCCTTGTAGTCAAGCCAAGGTTTGGGTTTATTTGCTTTTTGTTGGAGATAACACATCATTAGAAACCACTGGACATGTCAATAAGAGATTGTTAGAAAGAATTTACTAGAAGGGTTGGCTTATGTAAGGTAAGTTTGAGCAGATCTAAGGAAGTAGGGCTTTGGTCTGGATTGAATGCTGTCAGAAATAAGAAGCATTTTTAACAACATTTATGAAGAAGACAAGAGGAGTGAAGTGGAAATGAACCTATAATTGGTAAAGAAGAAATAGTTACTCATTTTAGCCAGGTTTCTTAGTTAACTTTGCTGCATAACAAGTTATCCCCAAACTTAGCAGCTTAAAACATCTATTATTTACTATCTCATGCAGTGTGTGAGGGTCAAGAATCCAGAAAAGGCTGAACTGGGTAGTCCTGGCTAAGATATCTTGAGTTATCACAAAGGCTGTTGTGCTACCTGGTGCTGCAGTCCTTGAAATGTGGCTAGGGACAAAGGTCAGTTGCCAATCTCACCCATATTACTCTTCACAGGAGGCTTCAGCTTCTCTCCACAGGACTGTGACTTCTCTCACATGGCTCCCCCAATGTGAGGGATGAAAGAGAGAGAGAGAGAGATACAGGAGGAATATGTTTTAATGATGTTTTGATGTAATCTCAGAACTATCTTATTCTAGCTATTAGAATTGAGACCGTAAGTTCAACTTACTCATTGGAAGGGGAAACTTCCCCTTTGGAAGTGATGAGTATCCAAAAGCCTGTAGAGGTATTATTTTACACCACCACATCAGGAAAAAACAGGATGTTTGGCTGTTTTTGTGATTTGACAATATGTGAATGTGAATGTGTGTGTGTGTGTGTGTGTGTGTGTGTGTGTGTGCCCACTCAGACTTGATTGTAGCATGGCCATGTTTTATCATAATCCTTCATGGTCACACGGCAGCTTTTTGTAATGTTGGTATTCTATGAAGTTATTTATGTTTAACAGAAGAATACTTCAACCTGTATGGGTATCAGATTGACTCCTGGGTATTAAAGGGAATGATTTATTCCTTCTCACTGTCCAAAATAATTTCATTGTTAAGGAATGTGCTCATGGACACAATGATATTGCCCAACAACAGGCTATTTCCCATCCATTCCCCTCCTGCCTTAGGAACAGAATCTGGACTTTGGCTAACAGGAGGTCTATGTCTCAGGGCAAATATACCCACCTTCCAATGGTGTAGGGCTGCATACAGGGTTCTGGTGGTAAGTTCTAATGGGACATCATTAAGATGCTTCTTGGGAAAGACAATTTTCTATGGAAAGAAAGGGATGGAAGAACAAGATTTTTCTGCTCTGCCTTTCTGGATTCATGTATTTGTGGGAAGATGAAATATCTGTAGCTTTGGCAGACATATTGCTAGCAAGAGAGAAAGGACAACAGTCAACCTCAAACCCTGGTCACATGGGGGCCCTCAGCTAAGGTCAGCAATCACCAATTTCTAAAGGTCTTGCCATGTATCCTGCCCCATTCTTACTTTAAGATATTTTGTTACTTGGAAGAAAATTAATTTCTGCCTGTCATTAAGGATTTATTGAAAGTAAATTTGAATCGTCTGCTTTCAGAATTGTACAAAACAATAAAATAGAACAAAAATTTCAATTAAGCTGCCACTCTGTGCCAGGCACAGTGTACCGCAATGTATCTAAGTACTGGTCTCATTCTTCCAGAATCCCTGTGTGGTATTAAGATATTCCCATTTACAGAAGTTTAAATGAGGGCTAGAGAGGATCAGTAACTTGCTATGTCAGCTGCTAAGTATCAGAGTCAGAATTTCAAACTCATGTCTCTTAAGCTTCAGATCTCAAACTTACTAGCAATAGCTGATTAAAAACATCATACAATTCAAATATAGCCTACTGTAGTTCCCACCTTACCTTTGTTTCTTTTAAATTTATTTTTCAAATTAGGATATGTTTGTTGCACAGGAGTTATTCATTGTGACAATTCCATATAGGCTCGTGTTGTACATTGGTGAGGTTACCTTTGTTTGTACCCTCTGTGATTTCAGTTGCCCACGGTCAACTGTGCTCTGCAAACATTAGTGGACATTTCCTCAGTTCATTGAATTGCCATTCTGAGTAGCATGATGAAATCTCGTCCCATTCTGCTCAGTCCTTCTTGAAGGCATAAATTAGCCCCCTTTTCACACATTAAGGCTACCCAGGCATGGCAGTTGAGAGAGAGAAAAAGGAAGTAGAGCAAGAGACTATATTCACAGAACTTTTTAGTACAGTTTATTGTTATGATTGTTTTATTTTTTTGGTAGTTATTAGTATTAGTCTCTTACCTAATTTATAAATTAAACTCTATCATAGGTACACATGTGTACTTAGGGAAAAATATATATAGTATATATATATATATATATATATACTATATATATATATAGTATATATAGGGTATGACACTAACTAAAGTCTTGGAACATCTCCCCGTGAATAAGAGAGGACCACTGTACTTATCTTTTGGACAAATGATATCGCCTAGCACTTCTCCATATGTTCTTTCATCTCCAGGGCAGAAAGTGGTAAGGAAATAGGAGGAGATCAAGATGGGAGGCACAGTTGAGCTTACAGAAGTGTTAAGAACATTTAAAGGAACTTAAAAAACAAAGGTGCTTTAAACTATGAAAAATGCTGCTTTTTAATCAAACGTAGCATTAAAATTTTGGAGACTAAAACACAAGGCTCAGAAAAATTTTTACCAAAAAAAGAAAAATGTAGCTTGGTGATGAATAATTCTTCATGATGTTTTTGTGGAATACAAGTTAGTTCATATTTTATCTTTATACTTCTTTTTTAAAAAAAGTAAGGCTATTTTAGGACAAAAGATTCTTGAGAACCTATTATATTCTGTACTACTTAGAACAGAAAGTATCTTATAATCATTTTAGTCTCTTACTCCACCATGATTACCCCAGCACCTTTAATAGAAATTAATAAAACCTTATTGAATGAATGAAAGATTCATTGACTGGTCGTATAAATGCATGCTCACTTATATTTATTGCTTTTCTGGCTCTTAGGAGATCCAGTTGTCTACCAGGCTCTGATTTGACTCAGCTCTCTCCTTTGGGGTAGCCCAGTCTGTCATCTTAACCCCATGATGACCCTCCACACTGGAGGACTAGTCAAGCACCTAATTACACCTTTTGCCTTCCTCCAGTTGTTGGAAGGAAATTAATTCTCACGTGACTTAGTAATTCATCTCTTTATACTGCTGGTTTGATTTGCTATTTGTTGACTACATTCACTGGAGTTTGGCAGGAAAAGTACTAAAACAAGGTCCTGGTAAAGCATTTCCTGAATATTTAAAACCAAAAGTCATTTCATAAAAAAGGAAGGAAGGAAGGGAGGAGAGAAAGACTTGTTTGGTAATGGGATATTCTTTGATTAAAATTGTAAGCATTAGATTTAAAACTGACTGGTACAGCTTCACTTAATATAGTAGTTTAATGTTATGTATCAATATTGTCTTTGAAATATAAGGAAGTAGTCAGCTTTTAGCTATGTGCTTAAAAGGACTTATAAGTTATTTTTGCCTACATGCCTAGCCCCTGAATCTGCCTGTGGGTTATTTTTGAAGTACTTGGGCAGCTCAAGCTCTAAATATTTGGTCCCTTTCAATGTGATTATGCTTCCTTTCCCCTTTATTCCTGGCCACCCACTCCTGACATTACAGGATTATATGCAGTTGCTCTTGCAATGTATCCTAAGGGCCATTTTCTGAGATCTTGTGTTTGTCTGGATATATTCACTACCCACATGTACACACCTTTATTCCTAGTTCTTGCTGACCTTGCCTGAAGAGGAGAGATGCTGTCATACTTCATTTTGACTGCAAGTCTCTCATATACTCATTATTAGGGTTGCAATGACAAAGTATACAAATTTGGTAGTTTAAAGCAACAGAAATTTATTCTCTTATAGTTTCCAGATGCCAGAAGTCCAAACTCAAAAATCAGCAGGATTGGTCCCTTCTGGAGTCTCTGAGGCAGAATCTGTTCCATGTTTTCTCCTAGCTTTGGAGGTGGCTTGCCGTCCTTGGCATTCCTTGGTTTGTAGATAACATTGCTCTAATCTCTGCCTCTGTGGCTATGGATCACACACTGTTCTCCTCTGTGTATCAGTGTCTTCACATGATCTTCTTATAAAGACACTAATCATTGAATTTAGAGTCCACTGTAATACAGTATGACCTCATCTTAACATCACATCCACAAATCTATTTTCAAACAAGATTCATAGTGGACATGAATTTTGGAGGTATACTATTCAACCCAGTACACCCCCTTTCTTTCCAAAAGCATGAGACAAGGTTTTGTTTGGAGTCCTTTGAGATTTGATCCACACCCTGAGCCTCTATTTCTACATCTAAGCTCATTTATCTATAGAGAAAAGAAGTAGAAATCTAGTATTTTATCATTTGACTTCAGATTTGAGATTGATATTCAGAGTAAACAATGTGCATACAAATCATTTAAAACTTACATAATTGTATCTTGCTAAGGTGGTTCCTATGCACGTGGAGTGAAATGGTGCCAGGCTATCAATGAACTTCAGTAATAATTGTTGATCTTTTACCATTTGTCAGGGAATATTATGTCATTTGCTTTTTTTTTTTTGGAAGTACTGGGGTTTGGATGCAGGGCCTCAAGCTTGCTAGGCAGGCACACCTTCAGCCTTATCAGGGAACATGTCAAGTGTTTCCTTGTTTCCTATGAGGTATCTCATCCAGTCCTCATAACAATTCTGTGAGATAAGTGCTATTGGCATTTATTCTTGTTTTATAGATGAGGAAATTAAGGTTTCAGAAATTAGGTAGCTTATCAAAGGTAACACTGCTCTTAAATGCACGTCAAAGTCCAGAGATTGAACTTTAAACTCTGTTCAATGAGCTCTCTCTATAAGAAAGACAGTCCCTTCTCCATTGCCAAATGAGAAGAATGTAGGTACAAGAAAATAAGTAATTTACCTGAAGTCTCAGAACCAGTAAGTCTGAAAGGCAAATTTTGATTGGCTTTCCCTTAAATCTAAATTCATTTTAGAGCATCTGACTAGCAGTTTGAGTCTACAGGGGCCCAGATGATGATGGAGATGGGGAAGAGAGGGTGGTTGACTCTTTGATGATTCAGCAGGACAATACACAGACACACTCACAGATATGAGGTGGAATCATGGATTAAGACTTGAGTGGTTTGCCCAAGACCTTATTAAACCCATACTAGCCTGACTGTGCCTAGAAGTTATTCAGGACTCCTTTCACTTCTTTTTTTGTTGTTATTTGAGCTCAAGGCTTTGTGCTTGCGAAGCAGGTGCTCTACCACTTGAGGCACACCTCCAGTGCTTTCTGTTTCAGGTCATCTTTCAGATAGGGTCTCATGTTACATTTTTGCCTGTGGCAGTCATAGATGACAATTCCTTCCATAGCTGGGATTACAGAGATGCACCTCCATATACAGATTTTTGTCACTTTTTGGCATTAAGATTCTGTGCATGGGTGAGCAGGAAAATAAGGGCTTAAACTACTGTGTTCCTTGGATTGTGGGGACACAAGGAGTTTCAAACAGGGTCTTTGGTGGATGATGACTCAACTTGTAATTTGTTTTAGGACTCACTTGTCTGCTTCCAGATCATTTCTTTTATTTTTTCTCGATATTTTCTTTTTCTCCTCTTCTTCTTTCTTTCTTTGGTTTAATGATTTTATAAACACTTACAGAACCTGTGCATAGGCTCCATGTCAATCATGCAGTTTATCATTTCCCTCTTGCAATTATCCTTGAGGTTTACTTTAAATTATGCCTCAGTCTCTCATCTGCAAAATAATAGTATCACCTGCTTTGTAGGAATTTTGTGACCAAATCAGACAATGGTTTAATGAGTTAATAAACATTATATACTATTTGTTGATGGCACATTCATTCAGTTATAAAGACACAGCACAATTTGAACAAGATAATTTCTAGCAGATTATTTCAGATGGAAGAAAGTCATCCACTCTCCTTCTTACACACTGGCATCAATTTGACCATATCTCTGACTTTCAAGCATTTGCTGCTATAAAATACCCTATTCCACTTTTTCCATAAAGCATTGCAATGTTTTAGGAATTGAATGCTCAAATTGTGTTTCTAGGACTAGGTTTTAGATATTGAAGTGACAACAACAAGATCAAGACCAAAACCCTTTATTGGGCCATGGTTTGACTAATTAGGAAAATAAATTCACCATAGTTCAGACAATGTTAAGCCTTTCTGTTTTTTAATTTGAAATTGTTAACTTTAAAATAATCCAGGACAAAGCACAGACTTGTTCTGAACTTAGACCTCTCCATAGACTTATAGCTCAGACCTCAATTTAGCCTTCAGCTTTCTCATGGTTATATAATACCTGTTCTTCTCTTTGGTGGAAACTGCTCTAAGGCTTACTCCTATACATAGCTTCATTCCTAGGACAAAATAAGCAAGACCACATTGCCAACTAGCCACAAGGTTTTCAACAACACTCAAGGCTCTTCCCTCCAGAAGTGCATTTGACTTAGGAACCTCATGTCTCCTTTCAGGCAGGCACCTACTCTTTCATCTCAAATGCAACTGGACTCCTCATTTTCCTGTTATCATTTAGAGACAATAATTTTATATTCACAAATTTCTATTTTTTTCCAGGCACATTACATAAGTGAAAGAGAATACCTATATTTTCTAAGAGGAAATTGGCAAAGATAAGCCAACCTTTGAAGATGCTAAGCTTGACTTATAATGAAACAACAAATGGTAAAGGATCCAGCCTCAGGTTTGAAAGGGCAGATGGCACAGCAGTATACCCCATGAAGTGTGGTCTTTCCAGTGAACAGGGTTGATCCCAACACATATTTTGGACGTTGACTCTTTCCATCTCTCCCCGAATTCACCAGAGACTGATCCTTTTATAAAATATAATAAAAAAAATTAAACAAAGATAGACAAAGTAAAAAACTATTTTTCATTATTAGATTTAATAGACATAAACTTTTTTATTGTTGTACCGGGGGTGCTATGTGACATTTTAAAAAGTTCATATAATATATCATCGTTGAATTCACCCTCTCCATCATTTTCCTTTATAAGCCCTCCCCCTATTCCTGGAATAGTTTCAACAGTAATAGACATAAACTATCATTTTTTAATAGTTTAGGAGCAATTGTTAAGGAACAATTATATCTTTTTGTGTTTTACCAGCATTAGCTGGTCATCTGGTCTACATTTTTTTTCCTGTGTGAATTTACCAGGAGGGAGTACATTTAACAATATGGCATGCATGAGCTTGTATACAAAGCCAGACCCTACATTTCATTATCTGTGGGACCAATGGAAAGTTATCCAAAACCTCTGAGCTCAAGGTCCCTCCATGCCATCTTCAGACTATATTTTACTACTTAGGGGACCAAGGGAGAAAGTACTAAAATCTCTGACTTCTGGCTTCTTAAATGTGTTCCTCAAAGGATTATGATGAGCTTTTGATGAAATAATCTGCAAAAATTGATTATATATTTCTATACCAATATATAGTAGTAGTACTCTCACCCCCATTTTCAGGTATGACATATTGATGCCTTTTTTTTTTTTTGGCAGTACTGGGGTTTGAACTCAGGGCCTCACAGTTGCTATGCAGGTGCTTTACCACTTGAACCACTCCACCAGCCCCTCACAGTTCAGGTTATAATCACACTCAGGCACACTGATACAATCAATTCTTGCAAAGATGAGAAATTTCTTGACCCAAGATCACCTCAGTCAAGTTATACCAGGGAGATGAGATTCTGGACCTACTCTTAAAGATAATATAAAACACAGGGAATACCTGGGTATAGGTAGGAGGTAGATGAGCTTTACTCCCACATCTGCCCCTTGTCCTACCTCACTGCTGCAAAACAAGGTACTTCTGAGAGTTGCCTCTGAATATGGTGTGAACCCCTGCCTTGGGGAAGTGGAATACAGCTACCTCTGGTGCTAGCATTCCAGAATCCTGCTCCATATTTCACTGAGACTAGCCCTGAGGGGGAACTCTGGAAATAGATAAAAAGAAAGAGCATAGGAACTTGACTTAAAGACATGAAGAATGCCTTCAGAGCCATATCTGTCCTCTTCCAAGGACAAATCCTCTGCCCTCAGTTCTTAGGCACACTCTGTTCCTAGTTGCTGTGATGTGTTGACACAAGTGTTTTCTACAAGAAGCAGCTTCCAGGCTCAGTCTCAATGAGGAGGAGCTGTTAGGTCTTGGTGCCTCACAGTCATGTTCAACATGTCATCAGCCAGATGCAAAGTAAAATTTATTTTTCTATGCTTTTTTTTTTGAAGGAGATAATGGTGGGAAAAAACAACTTTGGTTTAATGTTTTCACAGTTCTTGACTGCTTGGAATTGAAATTCTTATCAGCCATTAGTCAGCTAGTAAGCTGGATAAGATGGAAGGTTTATGTGAAGCAGATATGAAGCCCTCCCCTTGGTATGAAAAATCTGCTTTGGATTCTTTTCTTGAGTAGGGCGTGAGTGCAAAAGAAAATTTTCTGAAACTGCCAAGTGTAACATCACATGGCCGCCCTGTGGAAAGGGATTAGCCTTACACATCAGGGCAGTGCTGCAGGTGCCCCACCTCTGTGGTGACCCTGGCATCCCCATCCCTGTGTGACTTGGCACAGCAGAAGGTATGAAATGATGAGTTTCAGCTTGCATCTGGCTTTACAGCTTTTCATCTGAGTTTTCAGTGCTGGAGAGAGAAAATTTTAGGAACAAAGCCAGAATGAAAGCCCAGCCCCAGGGTTTTGGTGTTTGCTAAGGCAGAACAAAAGTCAGCAGCATTCGCTGTGATTCTGGGTGACTAGCAGTTGTATGCCATTCAGTAATTAAAATTGCAAGATGATTTCTGCTATGAAGGATCATTCCACAATGAATTGAGTTCCAATTCCATGTACACACAAGGGCCCTTTTGTTCCTCTCTTAACATTAGGGCTATCACCTGTTATAACTTCTATTTACTTAAGCTAAGCATGGTGGTTCAGGCCTGTAATCTCAACTATGGGAGAGTGAAGTAGAAGGATCTTGGTCCCAGGACACCCCAGGCAAAAACATTAGACCCTGTCTGAAAAGTAACTAAAGCAAAAAGGGTCTAGGGTAGCAAAATGGGCTCAAGTGGTAGAATGCCTGCCTAGCAAACACAAGGCCCTAATGTCAAACCCTAGCACTGACAAAAAGTATAATAATAATTTCCATTTACTGAGTGTTAGATAATTTAAAAATACTTCCACACATATTAGCTCATGCTTCATAAGCCACAAAGTGGGTATAATGTCTTCTTTTTGTGTAATCAAAACGTGTGGAGTCTTGCTGTAAGCATTTACTGGCCACTATTGGAGCTGATACGCTAACCATGATCTTCTGATTTCAAAGGTTCTTCTCTTTTCCCTTCTGTCCTTATGAGATGGTGATTGGAGTCCCACATGAGGGATAGGAGTCTCTTGCAGACAGTGAAAGAAGCAGGGTTCTGAGACAGGAGGGCTGATGACCCAATGCTAACACCACCTGTAATCACACACACTCACACCCACACTCTGGAGTGGTAGTGTGTGGAGAGGGTGACCCATTAGTCTCATTTACCTGGGACTCTGCTGGTTGGGGCACTGAAAATTCAGCATCCTGGGAACTCCCCCAATGCTGAGTAAATCTGCAGCTGATCAACCCATGTGTGGATCATACTTTGCTTTGCTAGTTCCACCTGAGCTTCTGGTAGCACCTCCAGGTCCACAAGACTCTTGAGTTTCCAATCTCTTGGGTAATTCTGGAGATTTCTAGACCCAGAGTCAAGCTCTACAAGACAATTTTTACTGAACCTGGACTCCAGGATGTTTTGCTTCAAGTGGTTACATTTTAAATATTTTTAAAATCCAAACAATATATCAGTAATAATAATAATAATAATAATACATGTAACCAATGATAACCAGGTTAGTAATAGTGACATTTGCTATTAATTCAAGCAGTGTCCTAAGTGCTGTTAGATCCTGACCACCGATCCTCAGGACACACATGCAATGTGGCTACTCTTCCTCATGAAGAGTGGTGGCTGAAGTCATATAATAGTCAAGCAAGAAGCCAGGTCCTGAACCAGGTATATCAATTCCAAAACCTATTTTTCTATAGCACACTTCTTAAATTTTTTCCAAGTTCCCCTGAACTCTGACCCCAGCAAATTCAAGTCATGTGGCTACTTTGAGGAAAGCCCTTTTCATTAGAGGCTCTTACATAGTTCGGGAGAGGGACCAGACTTGCCATAATTAGGAGATGGGGTACCTGAATTTCATAGAAAGACTGCAAAAGGGTTTACAAGAAAATCTCATCTGGTAAGTTCTCCAAACATAGAATTAGAATGTTCAGTCTATATAGTCAATACAACCATGAGTGTTTTAGTTCAATTTGTTTTTTTATTGGTTACCTTGTAAGTTTCAGCTTTTGATATTTTATCATTCAATCAGTTCTCACAGAGACTGACTAGAATTATAAAGACATATTCAGATAAGCCTTACTTGATGTGTTAATTTTGGAAAATTTTACTTTAGGTTAATGTGCTATAAAATTTCACCAAGCCCTTAAAAGGGAGTTTATCAAGTAATTTGCATTTGTGCTGGCATTGCCCAAGTTGGTACTCTTTTGCCTTTGTTCATAAGTAAATAAGGCTTTGTTGCTGAGATGTATATTTGGTTTGAAGGTTGATACTCGGAAGGCCTGTTCTTGTTCTTACCTGCTTAACTCTCTCTGGCTATGCCTGCCAGACATTCTGGGTTTCTCCAGCATTTAGTGCTAGAACAATGATACTTCCTCACAAGCCTGATCAACTGGCGATGCATGTTACAGATGGATTTAGCTTGGCTAATGCTTAGACTAACTAATTATAATTACTAAGTCTGAACTTGGCATAAATATATTTTAAATAGGATCTACAGCACTTACTATATTACATTGAGGATTTGTGGCAAAGTGTACAACCCATTTTTCAAAGGAAGTTTTTGTTCATGTATATTAAACAATAAACTTCTAAATTTCCTCTTCTGGGTTAGTAAGAGTCTGTGTTCTGGATCTAAACAGCTTTGTCTAAAGTTTTAGAAAACCTGTTTCACTGGATCTCCTCAGTAGTGAAATCTTGGTGTTGAGTGAGTTTATTGGTGTGTGCTGATGTGACCACCAACCACTGTCAAAAATAAGGTCTATCTTGAGAGTACTTCCCTATCAAAATAATCTAAGAGTCTAAGAGTGTGGTGTCATTGCATCTTGCATTAGGCTATAGTGTCCTGAAATGTTTAGACAGCTGCTTTAAAAGAGCTAAGCACCTGCCAAAGTAAATGAAAGCCCTTTGGAATCCATGGGCTGTGTGTAGGTGGATGGATCCAAATTCCTTTTAGTTCCTGCTTTGTGTGTGTGTGTATGTGTATGTATGTATGTACAAACTACACAAATGTTTGAGACAATTCTGTGAATAATGGGATTTGGGATCAGATGATAATGATAATTTCTCTCAGTGTAGGACAAATTTTACTTAACTTTCTACCTCCATGATATCTAGGAACCATAGTATCTATATTGTGAACACTTCCAACTCCTTTTTCTCAAACTTGACCTTCTAGCCTATATTTTTAACTTTTTGTTGACCCTATTTTCATTTATATTTAGTTGTACATTTTCTACAAATTACATCAGATCTTTGTAGAGTGAATTAGTAGAAATAGAAGCGCACACACACGTCCCTAAAATCAGCTGTGCCTCACAGAGCAGCTTACACTTAAGTTGAACACAATTCATTATTTTACAATATAGAAAACCTGACCTGCTCACCAATAAGGAGGGTAAGAATGCTTTCTGAGTTTTCAATAGGCTCAATTATCCTGCTAGATTTCTGCTCTTTGTTTGATCATAATAGTTATCCACAGAAGGGTGAGGCAGGCTGAGAATCATGTTGCTGAAAGAAGTCCTTTTGAGTCAGACTATTTATTTGAAAGAGAAGATGCTGTCATTTACAGCAGAGTGAACTAAGCATCAGTCAGAAAAAGTCCTTGCTTACAAAAATCCAGAATCAAGAAAAAGACAGGATGGGCACCGCTGGAAAAGTAAGCAGAATATTTCTGTATGCTTGTTATTTTTATCTAATGATGTGGGTGGGCTTTTAAAACTTTGAATCCAGTAAAGTAATTAACTATTTGGGAATATTTCTTGAGGAACAAAATGCCTCTTGAGCATGCACACACTGGGGGAAACACTGGGTAAATTGTTTTACAAAGTCCAATGAATGCAAGGTTAAATCAAAAACCATAGTAAAATGGTGGAGAAAAACACAGAATGATGGTTTATATTGATGTATCTCATAATTTAATTTCAGGACAGCAGGGCGTTTTCTCCATAAGTGAAATGTTTCCAGAAGGAGACTTCCAATAGGTTCTGTAGCATGCATTGTATTCACTTCAGTAGTTTAACGGGACCAGAGTCTGCTACAAGGCTGTGGGAAAAAAAATGTGTCCCACTATTGACAATGGAAAATGCTAATTCTGGAATGCAAGTCAACAACAAAATATACTTTTAAGGATTCCTAAGATATATTTTGTGCTGAAATATGTTTAAAAAATCTTCAAAAGTAAGACGACATTGTAGATAAAGGAGGTTTATTCTTAAAAAAAAAAGTCAGCAGAATTGATATTCACTTTAGAAATAACTTTGAGATTTATTTCATTTGCAAGCAGATCAGCATAATCCTTTATTACAAATGAGTAGACGATTACAAAAAGTGTTAGGTACTCTTGTTTGTTCTTATTTTAGCTTTGCTTTCAGCCAGTCTTAAAGTTTGTGGAAAAATAAAGATGACACTTATGCAGTAAGAAAAGAGATTCTTTGTTAGAATTTGAAACAATTTTTGCCAGAACCGAATAGAATTGGGATAAAAACATTCTAGCCCAAGCTAGAAATCTAGAAAAGCTAGATGATCTGGAAAATTAATTTTGCAGTACAGAATCTAGTGAAAAGGAAATTAACGAATTTTAGGAGTAGAAGGAATCTTAAAAATGCTTGAGAACCAGCTATGCTGTCTCCAGTCATGGAGAACTCAGTGACTCCAAGCAGCACCTTCCAACTATAATTAATGATATGGTGTCTAATACATATGGTACAATAGCTATATAATTTTGACTTAGATAGTCATGCAATATGGTGATTTGAAGAAGGATTATATTTCCCAAATTGCTCTAATGTTTCAGTATAGTTCGTGAAAGGAGAAGTGACTTTTACATCAGGAATTATTTTTCCCCCCTCTCTTATTTTTTTTCTATTTCATTAAAAAGGAAAAGATAATTGTATCAGTTTGTTAAGGCTATGACAAAGTGCCACAGACTGGGTGACTTAAACAACAGAAATTTATCTTCTGAGACATCTAGAGACTGGAATTCTGAGAACAAGATGTCGACAGGATTGGTTCCTTCTGAGGCCTTGCTCCTTAGCCTTGGATGACCCTCTTCTCCCTGTTTTCACATGGTCTTCTCTTTGTGTCTGTATCTTAATTTCCTTTTCTTATAAAATCACCAGTTCTATTGGATTGGGGCTAACCTTAATGACCTCAATTTAACTCAGTCACCTCTTGAAAAACCCTATCTCTTTTGGGGAGACATTTGCAGTCTGTTATTATGGTCATTCTAAAAAACTTGGATATTCAGAATATGTAAGTGAAAAAGATCAAACATAATTTTACATCCCCAAACTACCACTGGTTTGTTTTTGTTTTGTTTTATTCCTTCTGTGCATTTTCCCATCCATAGTTTATTTAGCTATGCTCACTCAACATGGAAATATTTTTATCCTATTTCCCAGCTTAACATAAGCATTTTTCTAATTTATAACAAACAACTTATAAACATTTTTAAATGTCTAAGACTTATTTCTGGATTTTATTAGAAATATAAATATTATTTCATCATTCTTCTGGGCTTTTTTTTTACATATTTCCTTTCATCAATTGTCCTGTGATGATCTCTAATATATATTAAGATTTTTCTGCACTTAGTATTTCCTCAGGGCAGATTTAAAAGATGGAACTATGGAATAAAAATGTCCGACTGTTCTTAAGTATCTTGGTGTTCACTGCAAGTTATCTTCCTCAGGGGTCAACGTGAGTGTGAGTGCTCATTTTACCACCCCTCCCATGATGATGTCTATTCATTAAGTAAAAAGTTATTACTGACTTGGTAGGCAGAGGACTATAACTCATTATTTTTACTTTTTTAAAAAATAATTTCTATGACTGGATAACAAACACTTCACAGATTTACTTGTATGTTCCTCCTTAACCTCTCCGCATGCATCTCCTGAGGTTAAGCATATCTGGGAGGGGTGGGGTGGTAGAATGGAGGCCTTTCTGCGCTCAGTCACCCATCTGTTTCCAGCATATCATTTCTCATATTTAATCTCTGCAAAAAAGCTATTGAGCCATCCAAACGCAGTCTTTAGGAGGGCTGCATTAGCTTACAATGAGAAGGTGGTAACTCACTTTAGCATCAGAACAAATTAATTAAAATATGTAAAAATATTTTATAAGGGCCCTAGACAGATTTACAGATTTGGGAGTGAGAAAGTGGGAAGAGTCTTTCTCAATCTCTCTTTCTCTCTCTCTCTTTCTCCCCTCCCATCTTCTCATGAGAACTAGATAAGCTTCACAAAATCATTTAATTGAACAACCCTAGCAAAACCAGTTAGTCAGGTGTAGTGATCCACATATATAATTCCAGCTCCTCAAGAGGTGGAAGCAGGAGGATCCTGAGTTCAAGGCCAACTCAGGCAGAGATGGAGAGATCCTGTCTCAAAATCAGAATAAAAATAGCCCATCCATGGTGGTTCACACCTGTAATCCCTGCTACTCCAAAGGCAGAGATTAGAGCACCGGGTTCAATACCCAGTACTGCAAACAAACAAAACAAACAAGAACAAAACACAGTGATGGCTGAAGGCCAGTTACTGAGTATTTCCCACTTCGACAAGATGAGAAGCTTTAACTTGTGAAAAGATCAACACTGACTAGACACAAACACTGGACTAGGTAACAATGGGGATATGGACATGGAGTTGCAAATTATGCCATCGAGGGACACAGGACACTTCATGAAGGTCACAGCTCCTCCACACCTGCCTATGCCAGTGCTCTATGTTCCTCACCATTGCTATAAGATTGTATACTACAACTAAACACAGCCTTAAATTCTCTTTCCATTATGTAAACTAACTGTGATATTTATATACATTCATATGATGTACTCTGATTAAATTCATTCTCTCCAATACTCTTTCTTGAACTTCCCCTCCCTGCCCACTCCCTTTTCAACAGTCTTTAGTGGGTTTCATTATTATCATAATATGTGTAACATACTTCAGTCTTCTCCTCCTCCTCCTCCTGTTCCTCCTTCTCCTCCTCCTCTTTCTCCTCTTCCAGGCCTTATAATTGTTAGGCAGGCACTTTACTACTTGAACCATGCCCCTAGCCATTTTTTTGCTTGAGTTTATCTTTCAAAAAGGGTGTTGTTTTGTTCAGGGCTGTCCTTGAACTGTGATCCTCTTACCTCCACCTCCCAGATAGCTGGAATTTCTGGTGTGCACCACCATGTCTGGCTTATTTGTTGAGATGAGAAATTGCAAACTTTTTGCCCAGACTGTCCTCAAATCACAATCCTTCCTATCTCTGCCTCCAAAGTAGCTTGGATTACTAAGTAGCCACCATGCCAAGCTAATCATCTTCTTTATTGCTGAGTAATACCCTATTGTGTGTATGTACTACATTTTCTTTATCCAGTCACTGATTGTTGAGCACCTCAGCTGATTCCATAACTTGGCTATTGTAAATAGTGCAGCTATAAACATGAGTGTACAGGTATCTCTATTTTATGTTGAGTTACTTTCCTTTGGATACACACCCAAGAATGATATAGCAGGGTAGCATGGTAGCTCTAGCTTTAGATTTTTTAGGAAACTTCATACTTATTTTCATAGTATTGCACTAACTTACATTCCCACTAAGAGTGTATAAGGGTTGCTTCCTTACTCCTATTCTTGCCAGCCTTTGTTGTTGCTTGTTTTCACCCATTCTGACTGGGGTGAGAGGGAATCTTAGTTTCATTTTGATTTTTATTTCCTTTATGGCTAAGAATGTCTGATATTTTTTCATGTATTCATTTTCTATTTGTACTTCATCTTTTGAGAACTGTTCAATTCATTTGCCTATTTGCTAATAAGATTGTTATTTGGGTGTTTAATTTTTTGAGAGCTGAAGAACAGCTTACAAAGAGTTTTCTCCCATTCTGTGGGTTCTCTCTTCATTCTTGTAAATGTTTCCTTTGATGTACAGAAGCTTTTCAGTTTGATGCAATCCCATTTGTCAATTCTTACTCTTTTTTCCTGAGTAATCAGAGTCCTATTAGAAAGTCTTGGCCTATGCCTATTATCTTCAAGTGTTTTCCTGTAGTACTTTCAATGTTTTAGGTCTTATATTAAGATCTTTGATCCATTCTGAATTGATTTTTGTACAATGTAAGAGAAAGATCTAGTTTCAGTCTTCTCCATATTGATATCCAGTTTCCCCAGCACCATTTGTTGAAGAAGCTATTTTGTCTCCAAGTTTGGTTTTGATTCTTTTGTCAAAAATCAGATGGATGTAGCTGTATGAGTTTATTTCTGGGTGTTTTATTTTTTTTAATTGGTCTATGTGTCTGTTTTGTGCTAGTACTATGTAGTTTTTATTACTATGGCTCTGTACTATTATTTTAAGTCAGGAATTATGATACCTACAGAATTGCTTAAGATTGCTTTGGCTATTGAGGGTATTTTATGCTTCTATATAAACTTTAGGATTGATTTTTCCATTTCTATGAGGAATTACATGGAATTTTGGTGGGTATTGCATTTATTATAGGCTGCTTTTAGTAATATATCCATTTTCATAATATTAGTTCTGCCAATCCGTGAACATTGCGGTCTTTCCATCTTCTAGTGTCATCTTCAATTTGTTTCTTCAACATTTTAGTTTTCATTGTAGAGGTCCTTAATCTCCTTAGTTAAGTTCATTCCTAGGTATTTTTTTTTTTGGGTAATTGTGAATAGGATTGTTTTCCTGATTTCTTTCTCAGCCTGTCAATTTTTGGTATATAGAAAAGCTACTAATTTTTGTATGTTGATTTTGCATCCTGTGACTTTGCCAAAAGTGATTTTTAGATCTAAGAGTTTTTGGATGGAGTCTTTAGAATCTTTTGCTAGCTTAAATTCTTGCAAACAAATGAGCATCATTTTATGTTCTATAGATTTGTTCTTTGTGAATAAGTAATTCACAGATGACAGTTTTGTTAATTTTCTGCATTTGAAATTATACCACAAGAAACTAGCTTATTAGAATATTATGTGAACACCAGTTTTTTTAAAAAGCTATGGGCTTGGAAAGTGTACTTTAGATGTAGTTCAAACCAGTACATCATGTGCTTTGTGACTGTGAGCCAAGCATTCTGTCTATCTGGGCTGAATTTCTCACACATCAGACATAAATGTGCACAAAATGATCTAAAAGACTTCTAGTGTTTGCTGAAAATCATTCTGGGAAAATTAAAATATTGCATATGATCATTTATTCATATATCATTCAGAGACTCTGTACTTATAAAGACACAATTAGGGAAGGGGGGAGAAATGACCCAAACATTGTATGCACATATGAATAAAAAAAATTTTAAAAAAGCAAACTGATATTGATATCTGAAAAAAAGACACAATTAGGACCTATTATAACACTTACTAATTTCTTAGGTTATTAAGTGTAAAGCAGCTGTGCTATGGGAACTGAACACACCATTCTCCATTGAAGAAATAGAAGTTGCCCCACCAAAGGCTAAGGAAGTTCGCATTAAGGTAAGAAAGGGCCTTGGAGTACACAAGCCTATAATGCGATCACACCTATATGGAGAAAATCATTGTTATGACATTAGATTTTTAAATAAGGAGTTGTTTGATAAATTTGGGTACTAATTCTTCCACTGTATCTTGTATATTAAGAAAATGTTCATACTGGTTGTGAAATTACCCATTAAAAACAACAGAACTAATCTACTCTATTAAAGCTTTCATTTGATTAAAAATAGTGAATAGTCATGACTAATGACTTCATTTAAAAATCATCTAGGAGTCAGATTTACTAAGAATACTTTCAACAGGTAATGAGGAAGTCATTTGCACCCGAGCAATAACAGCTTCCTAGTGCATTTCCCTCATTCCTTTGGACAGAGCCACACCTTTGGTTAGGGCACCAGTTGTTGAGTAGGCATTGCTGCCAGTCTTCCTTGACCCTGTCCTTTTACCTGAGCATGGGAGCAACTGTAAGATGTATCTTGTACACTATTCCTTCCACCCTTCATTACAAGAGTTCTAGCTACAAAAATCTACCCTTGTGCCAGTGACATGCTAACATCTGTGTTCTGTTTCCCTCACAAGAAACACCAGTTTTCTGAATAAAGACACCAAGATTTTATGTGCAGCCAGTGTAAGTCCCTTGAAGAGAGGGAACTTGTCTGGTAATTGATTTTAGGTTCAGAATCTTCTAAAAGTCAGTACTATCATATTATAAAATGATGTGGAACAAACAGTTTGCTTTTAACAATTTGCTCTTAATTTCTTCAGGAGCAAATTAAATATTCTCCCAAATGTAGAATGATCAGTTTGCTGGTTGGTGCAATGTTTTCTTGTTTAACACAGATTTTGGCCACAGGAATCTGTCGCTCAGATGACCATGTGATAAAAGGAGCAATAGTGTCAAAGTTTCCAGTGATTGTGGGACATGAGGGAACAGGGGTTGTAGAGAGCATTGGAGAAGGAGTCACTACAGTGAAACCAGGTATGCAGATGTCAAGTCTTGGAGTAAGTAGGCTTTGATTATCCCATCAAAGGAAATAGAACTTGCAGGGATTGTTAGGGAAAGTGGCAACCCAATTTAGGTAGAAGCAAAGAAAAGGGATTATACTGAGTAATAATTTGGAAAAATCTCAGTGTTTAGAAGGCAAACCTTATAGTGCTTATAAACCTTAGAATACAGTAAAGAAATTTTTGCTGGGCTCTGTGTTTCATGCCTATAATCCTAGCTACCTGGGAGGCTGAGATTGAGAAGATCACAGCTCAAGGCCAGCCTGGGAAAATAGTTCTCAATATCCCCCCATCTCAACCAATAGCAAAAAGTGAGACCCTATCCCCCAAAATAATAAAGCAAACAAAGGCCAGAGGTGTGATTCAGTGATAGAGCGCCTGACTAACAAGCATGAGGCCCTGAGGTACCAAAAAATTTTATGTGTAGTATGGGCTCAATTCATATTCATGTATCGAGTATTTTAATATTAATGAACATTACCTTATATCATGATGCTTTTCCTCTAGGTGACAAAGTCATCCCTCTCTTTCTGCCTCAGTGTAGAGAATGCAATCCTTGCCGTAAACCAGAGGGCAATCTTTGCATCAGAAGCGAGTAAGTGTCATTCATTTTTACTCTAATGTCATTTGAGTTTCCCTGGCTACTTTTTTAAAATTTGAATTAACAAATATGTGTATTTGCTGTTTTATATAGTTTGACTGGTCGTGGAGTACTGGCCGATGGCACGACCAGATTTATGTGCAAGGGCAAACCAGTCTACCACTTCATGAACACCAGCACATTCACTGAGTACACAGTGGTGGATGAAACATCTGTTGCTAAAATTGACGGTGCAGCTCCTCCTGAGAAAGTCTGTTTGCTCGGTTGTGGATTTTCTACTGGATATGGAGCTGCTGTGAAAACTGGCAAGGTAAGAAACAGGGTAGAAGAACTTCTTTCCTTTTTGAAATGCATGAATCTTGAAGGTATTTGAAAATAAATGAAAGTTTTGAAAACGTGTTTTCAGACTATATCTGTACAGTGTCAAATCAACTGGAAGAAAAAATCATAATAGAAAATTTATTTCTAAATGGAAATAAATCTCTTTTTGTTTTCTCCACATCTCTATGTTCAATTTCTGAGATTTAGACTTCTAAAATTAAAATGCATATCAATGCAGATGCATTTCTTTGCTAGAGCTGATCTAGCAAAGACTATGACTGTATGTTAAAGACTATGTTAAAGCCACATAGACTACATACAGACTCTGTGGCTTTAACAACAAAAATTTACTGTCTTATGGTTCTGGAGATCAGAAATCCAAAATCAAAGTGTTGGCAAGGTTGGTTCCTTTGAGGGGGGTTTCAAGGGGAGGACCTGATCCAGGCTCTTTTCTTGGCTTATAGATAGCCTTCATTTCCCTATGGTTCTTCTTCACATCATCTCCCCTGTGCGTGTTCCTATAACAAAATACCTGAAGCTTCATACTTATAAGGAAAAGAGGTTTATTTAGCTCACAGTTTTAGAGGCTGAACATTCAGGATCATGTAGCCCTATCTGTTCAGCCTCTGGCAAGTGCCCTTAGCAGAGTCACAACATAGCAAAGAAGCGAGAAGGGAAACAGCATGGCCAAGGTCATTGAATGGTCTCATCTTGTATCCACCTACTCTCAATGGAATTAACTACAGTCCCATGAGAACTATGTTAATCCCTTTGGGCCAGCACCCCAATGACTTTATCACTTCCCACTAAGCTCCACCTCTTGAAGGTTCTACTACCTCTTGCACTGCCACCCCAGGGACTAAGCCACCAGCATATGAAAAGAAACCATGTAGTGCAATTCAAACCATATCTAAACCATAGCAAAGCCCTACCTTAATGACCTCACTACAGTTTGGTTGCTCTTGTAAACACCCTCTCTCCAAATAAGGTCAGATAGTGAGGTAATGGAGATGAATATTTCAATATATGAATAGGAGGACACAATAAAATCCACAATGACTGGTATTTAAAATGAAAGCATTAATGAATTTTTAAAACTGATTATTTTGGACTGCATCCTTTTTGAGTAAAAGAAGTACACAGAATAATACACAATTCATAAACAGTAAAATAGTTCCAATAAGCAATTTGAGCAATCACCATATAGCAGAGGTCTCATCCAACTCCAAAGACTTAAAAATTTAGCAATGCATTGGCTGATTCCAAATTTATATCTTAAATTACAAGTCCAAATTCTTTCATCCAACTTCCTACTTGATATCTCCATTTGGATATCTCACAGATATCTCAAATTTAATATGTACAAAACTAAATTAATTTTGTCTTCCTCTTGCCCTCAAATATATTTACTTCCATTTGATTTTCTCCATCCTGGATCTTCACTCTTCATCACTTTACATCCAGTCTATCAACATGTCCTGTTGGCTATAACTATGAGATATGTTTTCAATCTCACCATTTCCTTCAACTCACAACACCATTATATTGTGACTACATTGATGTGATGGGCTCCATACTATTTTCCCCTTTGTTCTTCTTGATCATTTTCAACAACTTTTTATTTCCAAGCCAAAGTAATCTTTATAAAAGATTATTCTGATTGCCTGAAATACTAATTCCCCAGCTCTGTGTAATTAACATCACTCCCAGTTTAAAATCACCTGCCTACTCATGGAAGCTCTATTTTTTTTCATTCTATTCCATGTAAGTACCAACCTTTTCAAGAAAACATGATTGTTTCTTCAATAGCATATGTACTAAACTCATTGTATCTTTAATTTTCTCCATTAGACCACAGTCCTATGATGGTACGGACCAAAGCTCCTTTACTTATTGCATTATTTAGCAAAGAGCTTGGCCATAGTAATAGCTTAAGAAATATTAGTAGGAAAAAAAGGTAAGTGAATAAAAGAGGGGGCTATACAAATATGTGGAAGAGTGAAAAGATGAAAGGGCTTGTGGAAAGCATTAATATGGATGTTGAGGTAGAAATATTTATTATAGATATGGGTTCAAGACAGGTCTGATGTCTATGAATGTATAACATCAGAATTCATGCACCTACCAATAGCACATGTTAGCTACCACTTGCTTCCAGATTTCCTAGACAAAGTATGGGAATGGAGTATTCATTCCCAGGGTCTCCTAGGGATTTTGCAGTAACAACTGTCTTCCAATATAGATGTAAAAGGAGATAGACTGGATAGTTTTACACATTCTTCATATTTTTTATTGTATTTAACGTACTGGTACCATATTAGTACTTGGTTGATGCATTATTTACTAAGACACTTGGCACTTTTAGATATACTATTTTTCCCCTGGTAGCTTTAAGACAAATAACTTTCACAAATGTACATTTTTGTGTTTGCCCATGCACATATAGGGCAAACTGTCAATATTGGGGTATACTATACCCCAATAGTTTTGATGATTCATTAGAAGGTTTCAAGAAATGTTTTTAGACTTGTGGTTATGGTTATTATGGTGAAAGAATAGAGATTAAAATCAGTAAAGGAAAGGAACATTCAGGGTGCAGTGCAAGAGAGACTGGGCCCAAGCTTCTGATGTCCTTTCCCAGGAGTTGCATGGACAGCACATGATTCTCCCAGCAGTGATATGCTACAACACATGCAAAGTGTGATCAGTAAGGGAAGCCCACCATGTCCAAAGTTTTTACTGGGAGCCAGGTGTGAACATGTAACATCCAAATGACTAATCTCGGATACTCAGATCCCAGCCTACCCCCAAAAGTCAACTTAATAGTCCAAAGCCCCAAGTACAGTAAGTCAAGAGTAGTGCCATAAACTATCAACCATGGCCTAGGATCCCATTTATATGGATACTTACTTATCAAGCAGAATATTGCACGCTCAAAAGTTATCTCTCAGCCGGGCACCACCGACTCACACCTGCAGTCCTAGCTACTGGGGAGCTGATCCAGAGGACAATAGTTTGTGGTAAGCCTACCTAGGCAAGGAGTTTGCAAAACCCCATCTTAACCAATAGCTTGGTGAATTGTCACACATGTGCTGTCACCCTCAGCTGTGCTGGAAGCTGAGCTGCAGTGATCACAGTTCCAAGCCAGTCTGGGCAAAAAAGTTAACAAGACCCCCATCTCAATGGAAAAAATAGCTGGGCATGATAGTGTGCACCTGTCATCTCAGTGAGGGCAGGAAGCTTAACACAGGATGATTGCAGTCCAAGTCAACCTGGGCTAAAAATAAGACCCTGTCTCCAAAAGTCTATTCATTTACACATAACTCAGAGTCATGGTTATTCAGAAGATGTTAGTCAGGTCAAACTTAGAACAGATTTAGCATGGCTTTGTGGAGAAGAGACAATGGTGCTTTAATTCTGCTGTGAGGGTGGATGGAGCAGGGAGTGATTGCCAAGAAGGCTACAATAGCTCCCAGAGAAAAAGTAACCATTTAGGAAGGGTTTTCATTTATCTGGCAAATACTGGTTTTGTTTTGGCAAACACTCCTTTTCTCAAACATTCTTTTTCTAATCCTCTTTGTGGCATTATATCAGAAAGAGTCATCCAGTCCTAGCTGACATCTTGGCTAGCGATTCTCTGAATTTTATGTTCCTAATACTGGATGTATTTTGCAGGTATCAAATACCTTTTGACCCTACTGTTAACAGAATAACTTTTCTATCTACAGGTCACACCTGGTTCCACTTGTGTTATCTTTGGCTTGGGAGGAGTTGGTCTATCGGTTATCATGGGCTGTAAGTCAGTGGGTGCCTCCAGGATCATTGGCATTGATCTCAACAAAGACAAATTTGAGAAGGCCCTGGCTGTTGGAGCCACTGAGTGTATTAGTCCCAAGGACTCTGCCAAGCCCATCAGTGAGGTGCTGTCAGAAATGACGGGCAACTCTGTGGACTACACTTTTGAAGTTATTGGGCATCTTGACACCATGGTAAGAGCAAAGATTCAGGGAACCACAGAATACCTAAACTATTAAATATGTAAAAGGTAAAGTTCATTTTCTGTAGTTTTATAATGAGCTATGAAAATATCTATTTCTTAGGCAGAAAAAAAACAAAAACAAAAAAACCCCCTGATAACCACATAGCAATTTTGCCTAAACATCAACATCTTAGGAGAAGTCCTACCTAACTAAAGCTAAGTATCACATCATACCATCTCATCTGTTTAGAGGGCAAGGAGTCAACCCATCTAGATGAAATTTTAAAGTGTTATCTTTCTTGTGTATGTGCAATTCTTGGCAAAGATCATCCCATCTCTTGAATTTTAGTTTGCCATCTAAGCACCACAAGGTGACTCCATGAGGAGAGATATGGTGGAGATACAGGTAGAGAGGGGTGCTAGTCAGTATGTCGCAAACTCTTCCCCAGAATCCATGATCTATCCACCTTCTTACTCTTTTCACTCGAACTTGGACTTCCTTTATTTAAATTCCCTAGATATTCTAAAACATGCCTCCTTTGTGGCAGCCAGCAGTGCCAGATCTGTGAGGAATTTGTAAGCCAGCTTGGGATGGGCAAGGAAACTTGGAAAAAGCTAGTTTTGCTCAGGATTGAATAGCACATTAAATTCGCTTTAAGGCTTTTGGTAACTTAGGAACAAGTAGCCTCTCTGTACCTTTTTTGCCATATCCCTTCCTTAGTGTCGCTTAGAATTTATTCCATAGCAACAAATGGCACTCAGTTGTGTGTTTACAGAGCAATATGCAACCTTGGACATATTAGGGGGGCCTATCAATTTTGAGATGATACTTTGAGGAACATCGGTCTCTGAAAAACCCCAAAATCTGTTGTTACAACCTAGGAAATATTTACAGGTATTATTAATTAATAACCAAATGAGTGAATGATCAGAAAATATGGAGTTAGGCTGAGATATTTCTAAGAAAAAAAAAAGACTCCTTTGTCTCACACTTTATATTTTATTTAAACTACAAACTAAATTTGTTTTTAAAACTATGTGAATTTGCTATTTGAATTTCATTTCTTTTGAATGACTTCTTAAAGGCTTCTCCGAAGCAGTGATATTGGTATGAAAACATCGCAAGGATTTTCCCCCGGGTTTAGTATATTGTACACTGAAGATGGCATGTACACTGACCACACTAATGCCTGCTTTTTGCCTTAAAGTACATATGTGTCTAGAAATTTAATACTAAAGTTTTATTGAGGTTTTTTTTTTTTTTTTTTTTTTAAAGCAGAGGACTTTATTGTGCTGACTCAGGAAATTCAGGAAAAACTGGTGTTTTGAGATCTGCTTCCCTAATGCTTCAATTCCATTATGTGGCAGTTAGGATGAGTGATTATTTTGGTATGCTGTCCAAAGCAATTGCCTCCCATGCAGGTCTCACCACACCAGGAGGAAAGTGCCATTTTCCTCCTTAGTCCATGGTCTGAGTTAAGAGTTCATTTTAGGAGCCAGGGGAGTTGTGCTCCAGAACCTAGTAATCCTGTTAATTTGGGGCCTTTAGAGATGCACAAATAATGAGGACACCGCCTCCCCCCCACACTTGTGCACATTAAACCCAAACTTCTTAAGATCTTTCAACCGCAGAAGCTAATTGTGAAGTGATTGTGTATTTATGTGCTTATGTTGGGCCTACCCTGTAATTGTGAGCTCTCTATGCTAATTAGGACAGTTGGGTTTGCCCAAAGCTATAGACTTATGCTTGTCACCATACCTAAACAAGCAGTTTGCATGGTTTTAGTAATTAGGTTGCGACTATTAGGTAAGTCATGCAGCTCCAGGACCAAGTCAGCTCCTATTAAATTTAAGTCTCCCCTCCCCACCTCTCGTTTTAACTATATCAGCACATCTCACCGATCAGAAAAGGACAGTTTGGCATTTAGGGTTATGGCATAAGGTGTGGCAGGCAACTTGGGAAGTGGCGTGTGGTTGCACTCACCACACAGCGGAGCCCCTGCTATACCTGCCGACCTCCTTTAGATTCTAGGGGACGCATCCTCCCCGAAAACTGCCTACCCCTCCATTAGCCAGGAGCTAATCTGGGTCTTGACCCTGTCGCTCGCGGTTAAAAGGACCGATCGTGGGCGGTCCCAGTTATGCGCGAGCACGTGCTCTGGAGCTGCAGCTTAATCCCTGGCGCCACGCGCAGGCGCGACGGGGGCTCAAAGGCAGCGCATTTATTGAGATTTTTTTAAAAGCAAGTAGAAACCCAAAGACCTGTGGGCCTCATATGATTTCATGACTTGGAAACTGAGCTGACTACTTGGAACTGTGATAGTTCATAGGTCATTTCTGAGCTCACAAGATACGACGCACAAGAAGCAAATAATCTCCTTTATTTTAAACTCAGCTTGATGCCCTTTCATCCTGCCATATGAACTATGGAGGTAGGTGCTCCTCCATCAGCCAAGATGCTCAGCTATGACCCAATGCTGCTCTTCACTGGGCGCACGTGGAAGGGGTGCGTCTTTGGAGGTGAGAGCAGCAGAGCCTCTGTACATGGGGTGGTGATTTTACCTCTGTTGCTTGGCAGGTGAGAGAAGTCTATTCCGTCATCACAGCTCCCTTAAAGAGCTTTCTTCCAAAGTTGAGTATGAAGTAATCTACAGTAGAACTGTAACCACCTTAACATGAGAGATAATTTTCCACTCCTTACCTTGATTTAGGGCTGATATTGGTGGGCATATTTTTACATTAGTGTCTGCAACTCAAATTATTCAAAGACCTGAATAAAAGGACCAGCACTGTCATTGTTGGGATAATTATGTGGCAGGAAGTTCTGATGGAATCCATTATTCTCCATATACAAAAATGAGTATGAAAAGTAGAATTTATTAAATTCACAATGGCATCATCAAACATTCTAGATCCAAAGCCAAAATAAATAGATAAATGAGGAATTGTGGAGTTATTGGCACTTGTTGAGAGAAAAAACTGTGGGGGGAACAGGTTAAGGGCTAGCATGGGGGTAATGGAAATCAACAGTGGTTTTGGGTATGGTAATGTCTGGATGCCTATCAGACCTCTGCACAGAGGTATAGACAGCTGGAGGTATAGACTAGCTACAGCTAGTGTCTGTAGCTCAGGGAGAAACCTAGAATGAAGATATTAACTTGGGTGTTTTAAATATAGTTTATTTAAAGCCATGAGACTGGAGAAAATGACCCTGAGAGTAGATGTAGATAAAGAGGAGAAACTGTCTGAGGACCAAGCTTGGGAACACATTAGAAGTCTGGCGAATATGGAGGATTAAACAAAAGATCTCCTTACACTATTTGAGGTAGCTAACAATGATAATGATAATGTAGTAACTAGAAGCCAAGAGAGCCGCTAAGTATGTCATATCTGCCTCATATTCATGTTAGTCCAGAACTCATAGTTGGCCACTGTGTCCAAATGAAGGTCAAGGTTGACCTTGACAATAGGTGTTACATTAAAGTTCTGGGGGCAATAGCCTAATCTAAGTGCTTTCAGAAGACAAGGAAAAGAACTGCAGCCATAAAGGAGACAATTCTTCCTATTGTTTTCTGCAGCAGGAGCAGAGATGTTTGGCAGCTAGAAGGAGATACAGGACTTAAGAATGATTTTTTTTTTGGCCTTTATTTCTTAAGATGGGAGAAATAAGGCTTATTTGTATGCTGCTGGGAATGATCCAGTGCAAGGAAAAAAAGTAATAATGAAGGACAGAGAAGGCACAAATGTTAATCAATAAAGCATAAAAATTATTTAATGAAGTCTAAAGAAAAAATGTGCTCTTATTTATAGGTTGGAAAAGCAGAGATGATGTACCTAAACTAGTGACTGATTTCCTGGAAAATAAATTTGATTTGGACCAGTTGATAACCCATGTTCTACCTTTTAAAAAAATCAATGAAGGATTTGAACTGCTGAATGCAGGGCAAAGGTATCGATTTTATGGTGATTTTGTCTCTTCTTCATAGACTACTTTTAAACTTTAGCATTATAAATAAACTGTCTTTTATTTCTGATTATTTAAGCTAGCCAGATTGATATGGCTGCTTACTTCTTTATATTCTTAGAATGTCATGGACAATGACATATAGCATAGGACATATGCTAATTTTTAAATCCTCCAGTTTTGTTTTAATAACAGATAGATTTTACCTTTGCTACGTTTATTTGATCATAAAGCTGCTAACTTCTTCAATTAATGTCACAAAATCCCCATACTTTACAGTTTCCAAATGCATTTTTTCTGATTATTGTAAATCAAATATTATTCTTACCATTTTCAGATGCTGAAACTATGGTTTATTTATTTATTTATTTATTTATTTGTGTGTGTATCTCTTGGCTGGTTGCTCAGTCTGCAGATAGACATGGGGACTAATCTGACTCAGGTGCCTGACATCTGATCCATCAGCAATCCTGGCTCCTCTGTGCTCACACAGACCATTCCTCACCCCTCCACCTGTGCCTCTCAGCACCAAGCCCCACCTCTGCCTAGAGACTCTGGGACTTTTTTCCCATCAGCCCCTCCTCCATCTCTTCTTGGCTACAGTTGCAGCAGAGTTTCTTTTTTTTTCTTTTATTATTCTTTTTTTTTTCATTTTTCTTTTATTATTCATATGTGCATACAGGATTGGTTCATTTCTCCCCACTACTCCCACCCCCTCCCTTACCACCCACTCCGCCCCCTCCTTCTCCCCCACCTCAATACCCAGCAGAAACTATTTTGCACTTATTTCTAATTTTGTTGTAGAGAGAGTATAAGCAATAATAGGAAGGAATAAGGGTTTTTGCTGGTTGAGATAAGGATAGCTATACAGGGCATTGACTCACATTGATTTCCTGTGCGTGGGTGTTACCTTCTAGGTTAATTCTTTTTGATCTAACCTTTTCTCTAGTACCTGTTCCCCTTTTCCTATTGGCCTCAGTTGCTTTAAGGTATCTGCTTTAGTTTCTCTGCGTTAAGGGCAACAAATGCTAGCTAGTTTTTTAGGTGTCTTACCTATCCTCATCCCTCCCTTGTGTGCTCTCGCTTTTATCATGTGCTCATAGTCCAATCCCCTTGTTGTGTTTGCCCTTGATCTAATGTCCACATATGAGGGAGAACATACGATTTTTGGTTTTTTGAGCCAGGCTAACCTCACTCAGAATGATGTTCTCCAATTCCATCCATTTACCAGCGAATGATAACATTTCATTCTTCTTCATGGCTGCATAAAATTCCATTGTGTATAGATACCACATTTTCTTAATCCATTCGTCAGTGGTGGGACATCTTGGCTGTTTCCATAACTTGGCTATTGTGAATAGTGCTGCAATAAACATGGATGTGCAGGTGCCTCTGGAGTAACAGTCTTTTGGGTATATCCCCAAGAGTGGTATTGCTGGATCAAATGGTAGATCGATGTCCAGCTTTTTAAGTAGCCTCCAGATTTTTTTCCAGAGTGGTTGTACTAGTCTACATTCCCACCAACAGTGTAAGAGGGTTCCGTTTTCCCCGCATCCTCGCCAACACCTGTTGTTGGTGGTGTTTCTGATGATGGCTATTCTAACAGGGGTGAGGTGGAATCTTAGTGTGGTTTTAATTTGCATTTCCTTTATTGCTAGAGATGGTGAGCATTTTTTCATGTGTTTTCTGGCCATTTGAATTTCTTCTTTTGAGAAAGTTCTGTTTAGTTCACATGCCCATTTCTTTATTGGTTCATTAGTTTTGGGAGAATTTAGTTTTTTAAGTTCCCTGTATATTCTGGTTATCAGTCCTTTGTCTGATGTATAGTTGGCAAATATTTTCTCCCACTCTGTGGGTGTTCTCTTCAGTTTAGAGACCATTTCTTTTGATGAACAGAAGCTTTTTAGTTTTATGAGGTCCCATTTATCTATGCTATCTCTTAGTTGCTGTGCTGCTGGGGTTTCATTGAGAAAGTTCTTACCTATACCTACTAACTCCAGAGTATTTCCTACTCTTTCTTGTATCAACTTAAGAGTTTGGGGTCTGATATTAAGATCCTTGATCCATTTTGAGTTAATCTTGGTATAGGGTGATATACATGGATCTAGTTTCAGTTTTTTGCAGACTGCTAACCAGTTTTCCCAGCAGTTTTTGTTGAAGAGGCTGCTATTTCTCCATCGTATATTTTTAGCTCCTTTGTCAAAGATAAGTTGCTCATAGTTGTGTGGCTTCATATCTGGATCCTCTATTCTGTTCCACTGGTCTTCATGTCTGTTTTTGTGCCAGTACCATGCTGTTTTTATTGTTATTGCTTTGTAATATAGTTTGAAGTCAGGTATTGTGATACCTCCTGCATTGTTCTTTTGACTGAGTATTGCCTTGGCTATTCGTGGCCTCTTGTGTTTCCATATAAATTTAACAGTAGATTTTTCAATCTCTTTAATGAATGTCATTGGAATTTTGATGGGAATTGCATTAAACATGTAGATTACTTTGGGGAGTATCGACATTTTTACTATGTTGATTCTACCAATCCATGAGCATGGGAGATCTCTCCACTTTCTATAGTCTTCCTTAATCTCTTTCTTCAGAAGTGTATAGTTTTCCTTGTAGAGGTCTTTCACATCTTTTGTTAGGTTTACACCTAGGTATTTGATTTTGTTTGAGGCTATTGTAAATGGAATTGTTTTCCTATATTCTTTTTCAGTTTGTTCATTATTAGTGTATAGAAATGCTAATGATTTTTCTATGTTGATTTTATATCCTGCTACCTTGCTATAGCTATTGATGATGTCTAGAAGCTTCTGAGTAGAGTTTTTTGGGTCTTTAAGGTATAGGATCATGTCATCTGCAAGTAGGGATATTTTGACAGTTTCTTTACCTATTTGTATTCCTTTTATTCCTTCTTCTTGCCTAATTGCTCTGGCTAGGAATTCCAGTACTATGTTGAATAGGAGTGGAGATAGTGGGCATCCTTGTCTGGTTCCTGATTTTAGAGGGAATGGTTTTAATTTTTCTCCGTTAAGTATAATGCTGGCTGTAGGTTTGTCATATATAGCTTTTATAATGTTGAGGAACTTTCCTTCTATTCCTGGTTTTCTTAGAGCTTTTATCATGAAATGATGTTGGATCTTATCAAAGGCTTTTTCTGCATCTATTGAGATGATAAAGTGGTTTTTGTCTTTGCTTCTGTTAATGTGGTTTATTACGTTTATTGATTTTCGTATGTTGAACCACCCCTGCATCCCTGGGATGAAGCCTACTTGGTCGTGGTGAATAATCTTTTTGATGTGTTACTGAATTCGGTTTGCCATTATTTTGTTGAGGATTTTTGCATCAATGTTCATTAAGGAGATGGGCCTATAGTTCTCCTTTTTGGAGGTGTCTTTGCCTGGCTTTGGGATAAGTGTAATACTGGCTTCATAAAATGTGTTTGGCAGTTTTCCTTCCCTTTCTATTTCATGGAACAGTTTAAGGAGGGTTGGTATCAGTTCTTCTTTAAAGGTCTGATAGAATTCAGCAGAGAATCCATCAGGTCCTGGACTTTTCTTTTTGGGGAGACTCGATTGCTGCTTCAATTTCATTTTGTGTTATAGGTCTATTCAGGTGATTAATTTCCTCTTGGTTCAGTTTTGGATGATCATATGTATCTAGAAATCTGTCCATTTCTTTAAGGTTTTCAAATTTATTTGAATATAGGTTCTCAAAGTAGTCTCTTATGATTTCCTGGACTTCCATGGTGTTTGTTGTTATCTCCCCTTTTGCATTCCTGATTCTACTAATTTGGGTTTTTTCTCTCCTCATTTTAGTCAGGTTTGCCAGGGGTCTATCGATCTTGTTTATTTTTTCAAAGAACGAACTTTTTGTTTCATTAATTCTTTGTATGGTTTTTTTGGTTTCTATTTTGTTGATTTCAGCTCTTATTTTTATTATTTCTCTCCTTCTATTTGTTTTGGGATTTGCTTGTTCTTGTTTTTCTAGGAGTTTGAGATGTATCATTAGGTCATTGATTTGGGATCTTTCAATCTTTTTAATATAAGCACTCATGGCTATAAACTTTCCTCTCAAGACTGCCTTAGCTGTGTCCCATAGGTTCCAGTAGGTTGTGTTTTCATTTTCATTGACTTCCAGGAACTTTTAAATTTCCTCTTTTATTGCATCGATGATCCACTCTTCATTAAGTAATGAGTTATTTAGTTTCCAGCTGTTTGCATGTTTTTTGTCTTTACTTTTGTTGTTGAGTTCTACTTTTACTGCATTGTGGTCAGATAGTATGCATGGTATTATTTCTATTTTCTTATATTTGCTGAGGCTTGCTTTTGCCCTAGGATATGATCTATTTTGGAGAAGGTTCCATGGGCTGCTGAGAAGAATGTATATTGTGTAGAGGTTGGATGAAATGTTCTGTAGACATCTACTAGGTCCACTTGATCTATTGCATATTTTAGATCTTGGATTTCTTTATTGAGTTTTTGTTTGGATGACCTATCTATTGATGATAATGGAGTGTTAAAGTCTCCCACAACCACTGTGTTGGCATTTATATATGCTTTTAGGTCTTTCAGGGTATGTTTGATGAAATTGGGTGCGTTGACATTGGGTGCGTACAGATTGATGATTATTATTTCCTTTTGGTCTATTTCCCCTTTTATTAGTATGGAATGTCCTTCTTTATCTCGTTTGATCAATGTAGGTTTGAAGTCTACTTTGTCAGAGATAAGTATTGCTACTCCTGCTTGTTTTCGGGGGCCATTGGCTTGGTAAATCTTCTTCCAGTCTTTCATCCTAAGCATATGCTTATTTCTGTCGGTGAGATGAGTCTCCTGTAAGCAACAAATTGTTGGATCTTCTTTTTTAATCCATTTTGTCAAACGGTGTCTTTTGATGGGTGAATTAAGTCCATTAACATTAAGTGTTAGTACTGATAGGTATGTGGTGATTCCCGCCATTTAGTTGTCTTAGTTATTTGAAGGTTTGATTGTGTGTACCTAACTTGATGTTACTCTCTACTGTCTTGCTTTTTCTTATCCTGTGATTTGGTGCTGCCTGCCTTTTCATGGTTAAGTTGGGTGTCACTTTCTGTGTGCAGGATCCCTTGCAGAATCTTTTGTAATGGTGGCTTTGTGGTCACATATTGTTTTAGTTTCTGCTTATCATGGAAGACTTTTATTGCTCCATCTATTTTGAATGATAGTTTTGCTGGGTAGAGTATCCTGGGGTTGAAGTTATTTTCATTCAGTGCCCGGGAGATCTCACCCCACGCTCTTCTTGCTTTTAATGTTTCTGTTGAGAATTCTGCTGTGATTTTGATGGGTTTACCTTTGTATGTTACTTGTTTTTTCTCTCTTACAGCCTTCAATATTCTTTCCTTAGTTTCTGAACTTGTTGTTTTAATGATGATATGTCGTGGAGTAGTTCTATTTTGATCTGGTCTGTTTGGTGTCCTGGAGGCCTCTTGCATTTGTATGGGAATATCTTTCTCTAGATTTGGGAAATTTTCCGTTATTATTTTGTTGAATATATTACGCATTCCTTTCGCTTGCACCTCTTCTCCTTCTTCGATGCCCATGATTCTCAAGTTTGGTCTTTTGATGGAGTCAGTGAGTTCTTGCATTTTCTCTTCACAGGTCTTGAGTTGTTTAATTAATAGTTCTTCAGTTTTTCCTTTAATTACCATTTCATCTTCAAGTTCTGAGATTCTGTCTTCTGTTTGTTGTATTCTGCTGGATTGGCCTTCCATTTTGTTTTGCAGTTCTGTTTTGTTCTTTTTTCTGAGGTTTTCCATATCCTGGCAGTTTTCTTCTTTATTGTTTTCTATTTTTGTCCTGAGTTCATTTATCCATTTATTTATTGTGTTCTCTCTTTCATTTTGGTGTTTATACAGTGCTTCTATGGTTTCCTTTATTTCTTCTTTTGCTTTTTCAAATTCTCTATTTTTATTGTCTTGGAATTTCTTGAGTGTCTCCTGTACATTTTGGTTGACCCTATCCAGTATCATCTCTATAAAATTCTCATTGAGTACTTGTAGTATGTCTTTTTTTAAATTATTCTTGTGGGCTTCATTGGGTCCTTTGGCATAGTTTATCTTCATTTTGTTGGAGTCTGGATCTGAGTTTCTGAGGTAAATAAATGCCATGTCTTATCAAATGTGGTCAGTGAACACATTGCAAAGCCTTCGTTCTCCTCACCACATGTCAAACTTCCCTAACAAAGCTTAGTAAATGCTGAGTAAACATGGGTATTCATGTCAAGCCTCTTCTAGTTCCTGAGATTTGGGCAAGGGTAAAGGTGGAATAGGCAGAATTCAAGCAAATTTTAACTACATCTTCCTTAGTTTATCTATGAGAGGAAAATAGATTTCATTTCATTGGGCCTCTAAATATTTATTAAACATCTATGCATCAAAGATTTGGATTTAGTTAGTAGAAGGGAGCATATGTTAAGGTGAGATAAAAATATTCACTACTTTTCCTCAAATGCTGTGTTGTATCTTATCTCTACATCTGTCTGGCCTACATGATCATTATATTATGCACATACATTTAAATTATTTTTATGCAGTTAACTGTCAGAACCACCCCATGCTGCTTTATTCAGATAAGCAAAATTAATAGTTAAGTAGCCCACTTTGAAAAAAAAGTACTAATTGTTTTTCAAAGAAAAACAATTGCTTTCAGAAATTTGCTTTTAATTTCACCTTAATTCAATGACTTCCAAATTGACATTTGTAAACCTAAGTCCTTCAATTTCCATCTTCTTCCTCTTTAACTCCACTTAAATGCCCCACTTACATCGTCACCCAAAATAATTATTTCATCTGTACATCTTATCCTGCTTTAAGAGGCTAGAAGCCATAGCACCATGTCTTCTCACTTTTGTCTACCACATACAAAGCAGTGCTAAACCCTGAGGTGCAACCCTTCTTTCCTCCTCCAGTATTCTTCCTTCTATCTCCCCAAGATCATTGCCTTGGTTCAGTCCCATGGTAGCCAATCCTTCACTAAACTGCTTAGCTCAGGTTGCCCCAATGTGTCAATGCCTTAGCATTGTTTTTAAAGTCTTCATTACTGAACCAAACCCCACTTTCATTGACTAATTTATCTAGTCATTCGATCACTAAGAATTTTTCTCTCACTCTACTTCAACCTCTGTACTAATCTTTGGGGATAGGGGAAATGTATGTCTTGTATACTTTCACCACCTCTTGGGCATTAAGAAGTTTATGCACCCTGGATTATATACTTCCTATTCTCATCTCCAAGCCTTCAGCTTGGAAAACCTTTTTTTCTCTTGTTGGCCTGTAGAAATTATGTTGATGCTTTTGGAATCAGCTCAGGTACCTTTATCAGAGATGCACAGAGGAAAATGAATTGGTGAGGAAATTAGGCCCAGATCATTTTCCAATAACAGAATTTACCTGGTTTCTATAACTGAAAGTGTATTGTTTGTACTATTCTTGTTTGGAAAAAAATATAGAAACAAATCATTAGAAACTCTCTTTTTACATTCCAGCATTCGAACTGTCTTGACATTTTGAGAACCTGGACAGCAGGAACTCTTTGCTGTGAGATATGACTGGAGTTTTCCTTCGATGGTTCCTTCCTATGAGTTGTGTTTCTGTCTCAGAAATACAAGCACAAGTAGAAGACATGGTGAAAATATAGAGCCTTTAAAACAGTTTGTGAACCTGCACAAAAATCTACTCTTGTAAGCATTGGAGAATTAGCAGAGGACTTAATAATAATACTAAAATTTTAAACTCACATTTGCTAAGGCTATAATTATGTATTCTAAAAACATATCCTTGGATTTCTATATTGGAATAAAGATGTTTTTCAAGAAATTTTAACCAATGTCTATGACTTAAAGCAAATACAGCATGTAAAGATATAGCAAATATATTTCCTGAAGATATATTCATTGAACACATTACAACTATTATTCTCTGTTTTTGACATGACCTTAAACATTTGTTATAAATTAACTTGAATTAGGTTGTGAAATCAGCCTGTTACATCATGCACATTGCTTGATTAGATTAAGAAAGACATTGGAAAATTGGAGGAAAGGGCACATTTTTCAATGATTAACATTAAGAATTATCATTACATACTTCACAGCACCAAGACAAGTACATTACAGGGCATATTAGACTACTTTCCAGTATATATTAATACTTTATAAAATATAACTCTTATCATACTAATTAAATATGAAAGTACAGCTACAATCACATTGTGATATTTACCATAGTGTTCAGTTTAATAAGATAGAATTACAAGTCCCTAATATTAAATAACATAACAAGGTACAGAAAGACAAATACCACAAGTCTTTACTCATATATGGAAACTGAAAATGTCAATCACATAGAAGAGTTGTAAAGTAAAAATTATTTGAAGACATTTCTTACACACATAGCAATGACTAGGTAGGATGCCAGAACCAAATTTATGAAGGAAAACAGCCCCTCCACCCAAAGAATTTTTAGTAAGAAAAGCTTGTAATTGAATTATATCCTTTATATCTCTTATCTCAAATATTGAAAAACATGTAAATAAAGATAGCTAAAGTTCTATACAAAAATAGGTACATCGAAAGAAACAAATCCAAGGAATAAACATATTCTCAGATCACAAATTTTGAAATGAAATCTATTTTATGTTTAGAAATTCTTGCAAATTGTATTTTTACAAATATGTTGCATATTTGACAACTTTACATATTTAATATTAATAGGAAAATTTAATATTAATAGGAAATCACTGCCCAAATAGTGAACAAAAAGACCTTCAACCATCTTGCCAAGGAAACCTGCCTATGAAAAGCTTTTAGAAGTGTTAGAAAACACTAGTTCTAGAGAGATCATTTTCACATATTTATTGTGTGTGTGTGTGTGTGTGTTGCTGGTGATGCAGCCCAGGACCTAAACATGCTAAGCAAGTGTTCTACACTGAACTATATGCTTGTAACCCTAAATATTTTTATTTGTAGTTAATGTATCCATAAAGCATTGTCATACTGAGTTCTTGAGAGTTAAATATCAAATAGAAGGACAAATGAACAAAAAATTGCTAGAGTAATATTAAAAGATATACCAGCTTCTTCTTCTTCCTCTTTTTTTTCAGTGCTGGGGATCAAACCCAAGGCTCTAGCACAGTAGGCATGTGCTCTACAAATGAGTTATACCCCATCCCTCAGCTTCTCTTTTTAAAAATAATCTAGACTGATTGATTAATTGATGGTTGATTGATTTTTATTTAGAGACAGGGTCTTACTATGTTGCCCAGGCTGGCCTTAAACTCATGATCCTCCCTTCTTCAGCCTCTGAAGTGCTGGGATTACAGGCTTGTAATTACTTAAATTACAATCTAGGCTTTTAATTACTTAAATCATAATAAGAAGCATATTCAGTCATTAAGCAAAATTTTCCTACTTCAGCCATGTATTAATCACTGAGTTTGGTATTTATCACATAATTAAACATAAAACAGATATGATCTCTGTCCTCATTGGGCATATAGTAGTCTAATAGAAGACCCTTTTCATAAGTCAATGAACACAAATCAGTTAAGTTTTCTATTTATTAAAAAGGGCAATGACCAGATGCTGTGTCAGAGGAAAAAAAGGTAGAAAGTAAAGGAATTTTCAACTCCTGAAAGACATTTTGGAAGGCCTCTCTGAGAAGGTAAATTTAAGTTCACATGTGAAGGATAAGCTGGAGCCAGCCTTGTGAAGAGAAGGGTAAAATACCCCTCAGTGAGGAAGCAACATGCCCAAAAGCTTGTAATTGGGAAAAGTCACCATTTACCACTGTGCACTGTAAAAAGACCAAGGTGGTTAGCATTTGCTTCAAAATATTAATACTCGTTTTTAGGTTCATGAAGCTGAAAAAGGCTAATTTCTGATGGATACTTTTATATAGTTATTTCCTCAATAATTTCACACACTTATCTAGAAAAGAATTTGCTTTAATTAATACCATAGTTGATATGAAATAGTTTCAACTTGGACAAGACTATGCATAGATTGCTATCCCTAAAGCCCGTGACCTCACCACCAGTCCATGCAAAAGTACCTTCTGCCAGCATTTTCTTTCTTATTTGTCATTCCTCTTTATGTCTAAAACTGCTTATATTCCTATGGAATAGATAAGCTTCACCAACTAGTTTACAATATTCATCTACTTCATGCATGCATATTTGTCCATCCTTTTGTTCCTCACTCCCTGATCCAGTTATTGCCTTCATTAAGGATAAAAATTCTCATTATGCAGAAACCAGCCTTAGACTCCAGTAGCTTTTTCTACTATTCCAACATTGTTGGTCACCTCACAGATTATAAGAAGTTACCAATGCCTTCTCTGAGTGTTCATCCCGTTATACATGTAAAGTTTTAGTAAATAAGGACTGTGCTTCAAGTTTTGTCTTAAAATGGTGCCTAGTGGAACATTCTGTGCCCAATGAATGTTATGCAAGCATTCAAACCAGTTGAACAACTGAATTAAAAGAATTATTTGTTTCTGGTGGTGTCACATGTCCAAATGAATCAACATGTTAAGCAACAAAAATGAATGAAACAAGAAAACATGTTCTTGGCAACTGCTCTTTCAGTTAGTCAAATATTTTATTTTAAAATAAAATTGGAATTACTTCTCTCTACTGTGAATGAACAAGACTTTCACTTAAGATTGAAGTTAGCATTTTAATTAAAAATAATGTTTAAGTAAATTTGCAATTGCACATTTGAAAAAACAGGGTGTTTTCACTTTGCTGTCATTTTACAAGTTTTAACATAGTTTTGGCAAAGCACCATACAGTTACATAACTACTTAGTGTGAATCAAACACAGTATTATTTATCCACCAAGACTTGTTTAAAACAAACTTTCTTAACAAAAGAAGTGCAAATACTTTACTCAGAGGATTACAACTTCAGTTCACAGGATGCTGATTCAGGGGGCCTGGCTTTGATTCTAGCTCCATCACGAACTAAAATCCTTAGCACCTGTTTCCCAAGGTCCCATATAGCTCCAACTCCCAAAGACTCTATTTAGAATGAGAAATCTTGAAGTGACCATAAACTTGGTTTCCTTTCCTTTTAGAAAAGAAGTCCAAGAAGTGTCTCTTTAGGGAATATAAGGTTTTAACATACTTTCAATTCAATGCTTCAAAACAGGAGATTCATCTAGTACATTCATTCTGGCAAATTGAGAATCATAGACATATACTCTCCCAGGAAGCAACCAAAAGTCTGGAATCATTTGATTAAATTCAGTACCAAATCCCTCAGAGAAAACAAGAGAGGCCTGAGTTCTACCACTGTAAGGTGGCCCTGTTTTAACCCAACTGCCTATAGAATGGTTGGATGATAGAATTCTAATCCTGATTTGGAGTATTGGTCCATTGAAACTTAAAAGAATTATCATCCTATTATATCTATTTTTAAAGCTGATTTTCCCACATCCTGAGGTTTGGTTTGTTTGAAGCATACTGTCTCATCTCTTTCCTCAGGTTTCTTCATGTGGTTAAACCATGAGAAGTATCTCATCTGAATTATTTGCTCTGATTGTAAGAAGGGTAAAATGAAGAAGTATGGCTACTTCCCAACAGTGAGCCACTGTATCAGAGCATCACTTGACCCACTGTTACTAGACTGAGGGATTTTATGGAGGTGTCAGTACATTAGGTAATGTTTATGGGAAGAGTAAGAGTCTCTAGAAGTGAAAACACCTAATCATTCCCTGAAATCTCCCTGTCTCACTTAGAGGACATCTAATACAAGGTCTTGTCACTATTTAGTCAAGAAAATTTTAATCCTTTACAAAATTCACACAATAGAAATATCACCAAGAGTACCTTGCCTTGAGAATAACCTGGCACTTTGACCTCACCTACATAAATAAACTCTGTAGCTATTGGGAACAACCACCAAGATGTTCATAAGTAACTCCAACTGACATGACCAAATTAAACCTTTATTTTCCCCCAGGCTCATCTGCTTCCTGGGTTCTCTAATTTGTGACCCCACCATCTCCTACTCAAACTGGAAAACCAGGTGCCATACTGGATTCTTCCCTCTGCATCTGTCTCCATATCTAATGAATCAGCAAGTCCTCCCAGTATTAGCTCCTAAATAATGGGATCCCCCATCCTCTTCTTTCTAGCATGTTGACCTTGTTTTGTCTGTGTGTCATTTGCCCAGATTCTGGCAATAACCATCTAATGCACACTGCTGCCCTCTTGTAGAATGACTTTGGATTGGACTATCTTATCTAATCCCCTCTCTTTCTCTATTCTTTAAAAATATACAAAGTTCGAGGAGATCCAAGATGATGACTGGGGCACAATCACAGACTGCCTGAGCTCTGTGAACCAGGGACTTTGCTGAGACTCTGGAGACACACTAGGCTAAGGTAAAGCACCAGGGAGAGCTGAAAGTATGGCACTCTAAACCCCTGGATCGTGGAAGACTTCTCCAAACCACGATCTACTAAAAGAACAGTCAGCCTGCCAAGTCCCTGCCACATAGGCCTGCGAAACCCCTGCTCTACTCTCCTGGGCTCTCCACCCTTGGGCTGCACTAGGCCCTAGCTCTGTGCTAGATCTATGTACTGCCAGATCCGTGCCCCTCTGGCCCTTGCCCCTTAGGCCCTGCTGGGCCCCAGCTCTGTATGGGATGACTGGATCCACCCCACGCCAGGATCCCCACCCTTTAGACCCCTCTGGGCACCAGCTCCATGTGAGACAGCCGCATCCCCCACCCCACTGGGATCCCTGCCCCTTGGGCCGTGCCAGGCCCCAGCTCTACAAGCTCGCCAGATAACTGCTCCACCAGGCTCCTGCTCAGGCTGCCACAGGAGGGCTCCAAACCTGCCTAAGAGACACAGACAGACAGGACTGGATGCTAAAGGAGTAACATAAGAACAACTAAGACTGCAATTCTACTGTTCCATAACTGGTGATTTTTCCCCCCTTCTTTAAGGGTTTGGCTGTCTGGTTTGCTGTTTGATTGCCTACCATCTCTCCCATTTTTTCACTTTTTTTTCTCTTCTTTCTTTCTTTTATCTTTCCTTCTCTTTCTCTCTTGGTTTTGTTAGTATTAATATTGTAACCCAGCTAATACTAAATTACACATAGCCCAGGAACAGAAATAGTACCTAGTGGAAATATGGGCAGATGAAAAAGGGATGGAAACCCTTCTCCCCCCCAAAATAAAGTAGTACAGGATTTAGAGTGAAATGAAGAAAATGGATACCCAGATCCAGACTCCAACAAAACAAAGATAAACTATACCAAGGAACCCAAGGAAGCCCACAAGAACACCCTGAAATAAGAAATCCTACAAGTAATTAATGAGAATTTCATAGAGATGTTACTAGACATGGTGAACCAAAATGTACAGAAGGCACTCAAGAAATTCCAAGACAACAAAAATAAAGAATATGAGAAAACACAGAAACAAATAAATGAAATCATAGGAAACCTAAATAAACACAAAACTGAAAGAGAGATCACCATAAACAGAGAGATAAGTGAATTAAGGGTGAAAATTGACAATATTAAAGAGGAAGTAACCCACGATATGGAAAAACTCAGAAAAAAGAATGAAACAAATACAAAACAAAATGGAAGGTCATTCAAGCAGAATAGAACAAACAGAAGACAGAATCTCAGAACTTGAAGTTGAAATGGCAACTAAAACTGAAGAATTATTAAACAACTCAAGACCTGTGAAAAGAAAATCCAAGAACACACTGACTCCATCAAAAGACCAAACCTGAGAATCATTGGCATTGAAGAAGGAGAAGAGGTGCAAGCAAAAGGAATGCATAATATATTCAACAAAATAATAACAGAAAATTTCCCAAATCTAGAGAAAACTACGCCCATTCAGGTACAGGAAGCCTCCAGAACACCTAACAGACCTGACCAAAATAGAACTACCCCACAATATATTATCATTAAAACAACAAGTACAGAGACTAGAGAAAGAATATTGTAGGCTATAAGAGAGAAAAAACAAATAACATACAAAGGGAAACCCATCAAAATCACAGCAGACTTCTCAATGGAAATGTTAAAAGCAAGAAGAGCATAGAGTGAGATCTTCCAGGCACTGAATGAAAATAACTTCAATCCTAGGATACTCTACCCAGCAAAACTATCATTCAAAATAGATGGAGCAATAAAAGTCTTCCACAATAAGCAGAAACTAAAACAATATATGACCACCAAGCCACCACTACAAAAGATTCTCCAAGGTATTCTGCACACAGAAAATGAAAGCAAACAAAACCATGAAAGGGCAGGCAATACCAAACCACAGAAGAAAAGGCAAGAAAGTAGAGAGTAACATTGATTCAGCTACACACAATCAAATCCTTAATCAACAAAGACAACTACAGGAGAGGGATCACCACATACCTATCAATACTAACACTGAAGGTTAATGGACCAAATTCCCCCATCAAACTGGATTAAAAAGGAAGATCCAACAATCTTCTGCCTACAGAGACCCATCTCATCAACAGAAATAAGCACTGGCTGAGAGTGAAAGGTTGGAAGAAGATTTACCAAGCCAATGGTCCCCCAAAACAGGCAGGGATAGCAACACTTATCTTGGACAAAGTAGACTTCAAACTTACATTGATCAAATGAGTTAAAGAAGGACATTCCACTCTAATAAAAGGGGAAATACACCAAAAGGAAACAACAATTATCAACCTATATGCACCCCACGTCAATGCACTCAATTTCATCAAACATACTCTGAAGGACTTAAGAACATATATAAACTCCAACACAGTGGTAGTGGGAGACCTTAATACCACCCCATCACCAATAGATAGGTCATCCAAATAAAAAATCAATAAAGAAATCCTAGAACTAAATCACACCATAGATAATTGGACCTAGCTGATGTCTACAGAATATTTCATCCAATTTCTGCACAATACACATTCTTCTCAGCAACCCATGGAACCTTCCCCAAAATTGATCATATCTTAGGGCACAAAGCAAGCCTCAGAAAATAAAAGATAATTGAAATAATCCCATGAATTCTATCTGACCGCAATGCATTAAAACTAGAAATGAACAACAAAAACATCAGAAAAATACATGAAAACAGTCAGAAGCTGATCAACACATTGCTCAATGATCAATGGGTCATTGATGAAATAAAAGGAAATTAAAAGTTTCCTGGAAGTGAATGAAAATGAAAACACAACTTACCAGAACCTATGGGACATGGCAAAGGCAGTTTTAAGAGGAAAGTTTATAGCCATGAGTGCATGTATTTAAAGGACAGAAAGATCTCAAATTAATGACCTAATGTTACATCTCAAACTCCTAGACAAACAAGAACAAGCAAATCCCAAAACAAGCAGAAGGAAATAAATAATCAAAATAAGGGATGAAATCAATGAAATAGAAACAAAAAAAACCACACAAAGAATCAATGAAACAAAAAGCTGGTTCTTTGAAAAAAAAAAATAAGATTGACAGACCCCTGGCAACCTGGCTAAAATGAGGAGAGAAAAAACCTAAATCTGTAAAATCAGAAATGCAAAAGGGAAGATAACAACAAACACCATGGAAATCCAGGAAATCATCAGAGACTACTTTGAGAGCCTACACTCAAATAAATTTGAAAATTTTGAAGAAATAGACAGATTTCTAGAAACTTATAACCACCCAAAACTGAACCAAGAGAATATTAATCACCTAAATAGATCCATAACACAAAAAGAAAAAAGAAGCAACCAAGAGTCTCCCAAAAAAGAAAAGTCTAGGACTTGATGGATTCAATGCTGAATTCTATTAGACATTTAAAGAAGAATTAAAACTGTTCCACAAAATAGAAAGGGAAGGAACACTGCCTAACTCATTTTATGAAGCCAATATTACCTTTATCCGAAAACCAGACAAATACACCTCCAAAAAACGGAACTACAGGCCAATTTCCTTAATGAATATCGATGCAAAAATCCTTAATAAAATCATGGCAAACCAAATCCAATAACACATCAGAAAGATCATACACCATGACTAAGTCGGCTTCATCCCAGGGATGCAGGGGTGGTTCAACATACACAAATCTATAAATGTAATACACCAATAGAAGCAAAGACAAAAACCACTTGATCATATCAATAGATGCAGAAAAAACCTTCAACAAGATCCAATACCACGTCATGATAAAAGCTCTAAGAAAACTAGGAATAGAAGGAATGTACCTCAACATTCCTTCTATATATGACAAACCTACAACCAACATCATACTTAACGGTGAAAAACTGAAACCATTACCCCTAAAATCAGGAATGAGACAAGGGTGCACACTATCCCCACTCCTATTCAACATAGTACTGGAATTTCTAGCCAGAACAATTAGGCAAGAAAAACAAATAAAAGGAATACAAATAGGTAAAGAAACTGTCAAAATATCTGTATTGCAGACGATATGATCCTATACATTAAAGACCCAAAAAACTCTACCCAAAACTTCTTAGACACCATAAACAGCTACAGAAAGGTGGCAGGATACAAAATCAACTTAGAAAAATCATTAGGTTTTCTATATACCAACAATGAACAAACTGAGAAGAAACACATGGAAACAATTCTATTCATAATAGCCTCAAAGAAAAAACACCTAGGAGTAAATTTAACAAAGGATGTGAATGACCTCTACAAGGAGAATTACAAACTCCTGAAGAAAGAGATCAAGGAAGACTACAGAGATGGAAAGATCTCCCGTGCTCATGGATTGGTAGAATCAACATAGTAAAAATGACTATATTACCAAAAGCAATCTACATGTTTAATGCAATTCCCATTAAAATCCCAGTGACATTCATCACAGAGATTGAAAAATCTGCCCTAAAGTGCATTTGGAAACACAAGAGACCGCAAATAGCCAAGGCAATACTCAGCAAAAAGAGCAATGCCGGAGGTATCACAATATCTGACTTCAAACTATATTACAAAGCAATAGCAATAAAAACAGCATGGTACTGGCACAAAAACATACATGAAGATCAGTGGAACAAAATAGAGGACCTGGATATGAATCCACACAAGTATACCCACCTCATTTTCGAAAAGGTGCCAAAAATATACGATGGAGAAAAGACAGCCTCTTCAACAAATATTGCTGGGAAAAGTGGTTACCTGTCTGCAAGATACTAAAACTAGATCCATGTCTATCACCTTGCACTAGTATCAACTCAAAATATATCAAGGACCTAAATATCAGACCTGAAACTCTGAAGTTACTACAAGAAAGAGCAGGAAACACTCTGGAACTAATAGGTATAGGCAAAGACTTCCTCAATAGAACCACAGCAGCCCAGCAACTAAGAGAAAGGATGGACAAATAGGACTTTATAAAACCAAAAAGCTTCTGCATAACAAAAGAAATGGTCTCTAAACTAAAAAGACCACCCACAGAGTGGGAGAAAATATTTGCCAGGTATACATCAGACAAGGGACTAATAACCAGAATATACAGGGAACTTACGAAACTAAACTCCTAAAATCAATGAACCAATTAATAAATGGGCAACTGAACTAAACAGAACTTTCTCAAAAGAAGAAATTCAAACGGCCAAAAAAACACATGAAAAAATGCTCACTATCTCTAGCCATAAAGGAAATGCAAATCAAAACCACGCTAAGATTCCACCTCACCCCTGTTAGAATAGCCATCATCAAAAACACCACCAACAACAGGTGCTGGCGAGGATGTGGAGAAAAAGGAACCCTTATACACTGCTGGTGGGAATGCAAACTGGTGCAACCACTCTGGAAAAAATTTGGAGGCTTAAAAATGTAAACACAGATCTGCCATATGATCCAGCAATCCCACTCCTGGGGATATACCCAAAGGAATGCAACACAGGTTACTCCAGAGGCACCTGCACACCCATGTTTATTGCAGCACTATTCACAATAGCCAAGTTATAGAAACAACCAAGATGTCCCACTACTGATGAATGGATCAAGAAAATGTGGTATTTATACACAATAGAATTTTACTCATCCATGAAGAAGAATGAAATCTTATCATTTGCAGGTAAGTGGTTTGAACTAGAGAACATCATTGTGAGCGAGGTCAGCCAGGCTCAGAAGACCAAAAATCATATGTTCTCCCTCATATGCGGACATTAGATCTAGGGCAAATGCAGCAATGTGGTTGGACTTGGATCACATGACAAAGGGAGAGCACACACGGGAGATACAGGAATAGGTAGAAAACCCAAAACATGAAAGCATTTGATGTCCCCACTCCAGAGGAACTAATACAGAAACCTTAAGGCGACAGAGTTTAACATTAGCATGGGTTGTAACACATGTGTACACGAAAGCAATGCTAGGAATCTTTCTGTATAGCTGCCCTTAAGTAGCAAAAATGCATTTTCTTCTTTATTATTCTTATGTCTTTTCTTCAACAAAACTAGAGGTAAGGGCAGAACAGATTCTGTGTGGAAGTGATGGGGAAGGAGGGAGAAATGACCCAAACAATGTATGCACGTGTGAATAAATGAATAATTAAAAATATATACGAAGGTCTTTTGAGAGCAAAGGAGGAAGCAAAACCAACCTCCTTCTACAACATTCTCTTCCCTCAAGCCCCAGAGCAGATACCAGCATGGACAGGATGTATGGGTGGAGAGGAGAAGCCCTGTTCATTGTGGAACAGCCCTGTTTGATTCTTGGTTGATTCTTGTTCATGTGAGAATGAGAGGACCATATTATCACTTGAAATGTGTAGAGGAAATTCCAAGCATAGATGAGCTCAGTGGCCATGGCTCAGATGCCATCTGTATCAGTCCTTTTCACCAGAAGATGAGCACTTTCGTATTCCTCCCTTTCCCCTAAGAAGAGTACTGATCTTTTATTCACATATTTCCACCTTAAAACCAAGACAGAAGATTCAGGGTCTAATTACCATGGATGTAACTTCTTTATCATTCATTAGAGACAAGCTTAGTAATAATTTGGAAATCACGGCATACTCATAGTTAGATTTTTACTGAGTTTATAAAAACAGGTTTACTCAGTACCTGCTAAAAGCATAGTCACTGTGTCTTAATTTTCACTGTTCTTTGAAAAACTGTTAATACTTAAAGACAAATTTTGCTATCCTCATGTCTCCATCCAGTGTAATTAAAAAGAAAACTTTGGGAAATTCCACACATTTTGCCTCTTGTTTTATTTTCTCAGATATATTTTCCTCATAGTTCCCAGATGGCAAATCTGACCAGGCTACTTCTTTGCTCAACAATCATTCTGGCGCTCTACTTGGCCTCTCAGATTTTTAACAGGCACCAAACTCCTTTTGATGATCTGGATGACCTCCTGGTGCCTCCTGCACTATCCATCACACTCCAGCAGCATTAAAACACTTGCATTCACTACAGCAATCATGCTGCAGCTTCTTTTTCTTCCTTGCATTGTCTCTCACGTGCCCTCTTCCTCTTCCTGTAATATACTCACATCCTGTTCCTTTGTCTTAGTCAATTCCTGCTCATCCTTTAGGATTCAGTTTGGTCTTCACTCCTCTAGTACCTCTCCTCTAACCTCAGTGCCTCCCTGTGATTTTGAGAATCTGGGGATGATTATGTCATTGCGTGTACCTTATCATACTTTATTTAATTTTCCACTTATGTGTCTATTTCAGCATTGTTTCTGAAATACATACATTAGTGAAGGTCTGGACCCCCTCAGGACTGGTTTCCCCTGCAGGACATCTAAAAGCCTGAAGGTGGCAGTACCTAGAGAGGCAAAAACCAATGAGCAAATTCAGTTAATGTAGAAGCAACTGCTCCCTTTCATATGTGCCTCAGGACAATTTTCCAGCTGTCTTGTTTGTTTTCTTTTCTAGGAGAATTCAGGAAAATGAAGCCACAAAAGGAAATTTTGTGCTTGACATAACTCTGTGATTGTGGAACAACTGAACATCTGGCACAATGCACATCTCCCACTTTTGTCACACAGGACCTGGGAACTGCTTCAGAAGTGAAAGAAAATGGTCTGCTCAATACATAAATCATTTTCTAGCTTATAAACATTTTCATAGACTAGGGAAGTTTGGGGGGAAATTGCTCAACTCTCCACTGTGACTCCAAGTCCTTCTTTTAATACATACTTACACTTATTCAAGCTTAATCCTAGTGGCTGAGTCCATGCTCCAAGTCCTCCACACACTTCCTAATTTATTTAGGTTCTAAATAAATCTACACTGAAAGATAGGTTTAGTTAAGTATTCTGTAAGCATTTTCTTTTGGTGGTTGCAATAATTTTCATTTTATATTCTCTCTGCCCCTTATGGCAGTGAACTTCTAAGTGGGTAAGCCAAAAACTTATATTTTCATCACAGTATGGCTCTCACTCTACAGTCATTGTTTGTTGCTTTGTCTATTGAGCAACCTGAAAGCAGGACCTCTATCAGGATTTTATCAGGGAACAGTTATCATAATCAAATTAGAGTTTAAATGAAGATAGTTTAATAAAGTTTGTCTGTTTCCCAGAGATGTAGGCAAGGTTAATCATTGCACGAAGAGATGATGAAGTATTCAAGGAAACTGTTACTACCCCTAAGCCTCAAGGTCAAGAGCAGGGAAAACAGTTACCAGAATCTGGCAAAAGCTGGAATCATAGACAAGAGGTTGCCTGACAGAAGTGACCAAAGTGACAGAGAAGTGTTGGTGAAATGGTTTACCAACCAAAGGCTAAGGCTAATTCATAAAACTTGACTACCATCTTGCCTTACTATCTACTCACCTTCAATTCCTTTTTCATATTTTGTAGACCCCCCATGAAGGGCAGGTTTTCAGGTCATTTTCTAGCAACAAAATTGCAAAGTAATATTTTTTTCATTGCTGTTAATAAGAACAACAGATACTGCCTGGCTTCTTAGCAGCACAAAATAACCAAGGTTACCAGATTGATTTCTTATAGTCCAGCCAAAAGAAAAACAATTTGACCTTTTGGCTACACTGAAATCTTATCAAGAAAAAAACATATGGTTACTTAATATGTAAACTAGGCCATTCACCCTGATAGTCTTGCAACAGCACATGAACTCTCTAAGACTAAGAGCCAATGGAGTAAGTTTTAAGATTGTATAACCTGGTATTCTACAGGGAGTTAAAGTAAATGTCAAACTTGCAATTGACTTTTGTTAGTACCACCCTCCCCATTTACAATATAAATGTATTGTGGTTTTATGTATGAATGAGATTGGTATCTTGAAGAGGCAAATTACTGGGACAAAAGAATCCATTTTCTCTATCATGGGAACTCACTATGGATGAACCACAATGGGGACTTTTACAAAGCAAGGCATTCGGCATCACACCTTCTCAAATCATATCCATTCCTGCTGTGTAGGTAGACTGTCTTTTCATTTAGCACATACTTTCTTTCACTGGAAAATGGAAGTGAAGTTAAAAGTCTTACTTTTTGAGAATCAAGGTTAGAACTTTGCATATATAAATGGCAGTATTGGAGTTTGAACTCAGGGTCTCTTGCTCACTAGGCAGATGCTTTACCACTTGAACCACTCCTTCAGCCCATTTTGGCTTAGTTATTTTTGAGATAGTATCTCACTTCATGTTTGGCCTGGCCTAGACTATAATCCTCTTATTTATACTCCCCAGGTATCTGGGATGACAAGCATATACCACCACACCCAACTTTTTTTTGAGATGAGGTCTCATGAACTCCTTGCCCCAGCTGTCCTAAATCTTTATTATCCCAGTCTCTGCCTTCAGAGTAGCTGGGATTACAGCCACCAGCCACTGAACCTGGCTACTTTATATACTTTTTATGGCATAACTTTAAGTATCAGTTTTGAGAAAATTATTTTATAAGACACTTTTCAGATTTTGGAGTCCAGTGAGGGTGAATTCAGTTGTCAGAGTTTTATAGCTGTTATAAGCACAATGTTAGGTAACATTAAGTTTGAAGTCTATTTCAGATCTAGTATCAGCTGTCTTCTCTTTTGAAGTTTATATACCTAATCTGGCTTTAGGGAGAATCAAAAACACAGATACTTTTTATTGTTAACCATTAACTTTTAAACTATAGTGAACCCTGTATATGATTAGCTCAGCTTTCAGCTACCTAATATTAAGAAACATGATAGAAATCACCAAGACAATCCTTGTTCAGTTTTAACAAATATTTCCAAAGTGAGGACCCAAGCCTGCAGTCAGAAATTTTTTGAAAGAAGTCTTGAGTTCTCCCTGGGGGAGTAGGTAGATGTGGGATTGAACAAACTCCTATCAGCCTACTTACAACCTTATAAAACAAAAGTCATGTTACATGAAAGGGACATTTGAACAAGGCTGCAATGTTCTCAGCTTGACTTGGTGCTGATGTCAGCAGATCAAGGGGTCCTTTGTCTTGATCAAGTAGAAAAGTGATCCTGTTGGTTGTGTAAGGAGATGGTTGCCTTGTTCTTTTAAGATCTCAGCTACTTAACCACATAGCAAAAGAGACTGAGATAGAAATCTAAAGTTGACTGTTTATGGTCTTGTGGAAGCAAAAGAACTTATCTCTTTCTAGATAGAAACATGGGTTTGGCTGAGAATGGAGAACATTTCTTGCAGTTGTGAAATTGGGAGCAGGAGGAGCAGTGCCTTTCTGAGAGGTCAGGAATATGCAATACAGATGCCCACAGCTTTTCATCAGGGTGCAGGGCCCTTTTTACAGGTATTTGGATCCTAATGACTTTGCTACATGGTTGAGAAAAGAGATTGCTTCCTACAGTCTGTGTTACATGGCATGAATGGGAGTGAGGCTTATCAATGCTGTCCTGGGAACTGATGCAGAAGCAGGTGGAAGAACCTGGGGCTCTCAACCTCCAGTGATCTAAAATGAGAGCGAGTCTTTCCACTATCAGTGCTGGGGCCTAGGGCAATGCGCTGGCTGCTCAAACTTATTTATCTAACCCATCCACCATTGCACAGATAGTAGTGATGAGCCAGGTTCTAAATGTCACATGACTCTCTTGTATACATTTGAGTGTAGCCCATGAAGCAATCAGGTGCTAAAGAAACCTTTTTGGACGAATGAACATTTCAATACTTTCTTATTGTAGTTCTACCTGTGAAGTGTTTGCCATAATCTGAATGTTTGTGTCTTCTAAAATTCATGTGTTGAAATCCTAACCTCTATAGTGATGGTATTAGGAAGTGAGGCTTTTAGGAGTTGATTAGGTTACAAAGACAGATACCTCACGAATGAAATCAATGCCCTTGTAAATAAAAGAGGCCTGAGAGACCCCTCATCCCTTCTACAATGTGAGAACTCAGCAAGAAAGTGACTGTCTACAAACCAGGAAAAAGTCTGTCACCAGAAATCCAATCTGCCAGTGCCTTCAAGCATGTCAAGAGGAGGGAACATTGATTTCCAAGGCTCAAACAGCTCTTTTCCTTTGGTTCCTTGCTCATTTAGCAGTTCAGGGCTGCTATTTGTGCACTAGATAAATTGTGAAATTGAAAGTTCATTTTATATTGCACTGTTTTATATGTTGTTGCTAAGGTAAGTGTTTAATAAGCAACCACAGGTCTTTTATGGGAGCTGTTTCTTTTTTATAGGTATGCAGTCATTAGCAGCATGGGTCTGTGAGAAGTACATTTTTTGTTGTTTATAAACTCCTTGTCGATGGCATTTTGTTATAGCAGTCCAAACAGACTGAGATAACGTTCCTAGTACCATCCCACACATGATCCTGAGAATATCTACTGAGAAAACTTTTAGGTGTGTATGAGCATCTCCTTTACCTTTACTCTTTTCCCCTAGAGACATGAAGCATGAGAAATCAGACCCTTTTGAAGCAAATAAATCCTAGTCAGAGACTTCATAACATCCTTCCATTGACTGCAATACCCATGGGGTAACCCAGTGCCCCCTCACTTGAGGCTCCTTGGCAAAGGGCTGGGAAAACCAGAGTTGGAGGCTGCCACTGCAGGGCAATACAGTTCCCATTTTTCCCATTTCTGCTGCCGTAAGAGCCTTCAGTTCCTCCTTATGATTGCTTTGGTCCATAGCTGATGGCTGAGAGTGAAGATTCTCTGCCTGAAATCCGACTAGTGCAGAGTTGAGCATCCAGAATTAGAATTTTGCTGCTTCTGTGCACACAGAATGGGCAGGATGAGTAGGACAGGACTGTAGATGTGTTTGGAGAAGAAAAGAAGCAATGTCAGAGCTATCACCTTCCTTAAGATTGACACTCAGGTTTTTCTTTATAAAATACTTAAAGTGCATGCCCCATCTCCTTGCTGGAGTAATGGTGGGAAGTAGTAGATTTAGGAAAAATAACCAGGTTCTTGGTGCTGTCAGTGGACTCTTACACTCTCATATGGGCAGAACCAGATAATAGGTCCCCTGAGAGGTTAAAGAACTGCTGAGAAGTCGTGAGGAGGCTGCAAGGAACACAGCTGTGAGAAGGTAGATGCTTCCTTCTTTATCTTCAGAGCCTTCAGAGCCCTGTGGATCTCATAACCCATCGATAAAATGAAGGTATCGATTGCATCACAGGCTCAACTTCAGGGTGAGCCACTAGAGGGTGAAGTCAGGGACCATAATTAAAGTCTTCAAAGGTACTGTTGTGAGGAGAGGAAAAAAGGAAATCAATGATGCTGAGGTAAATGTTCACTTTCTTATTTCTTATGAATTAATATTATCATTGTATATATCTATGGGATGGAGTGTGATAATTTGACACATATATACAGTGTATCATGTTCAAATCAAGGTGGTTATCATTTCCACCTATGAATGTTTATTTTCAGCAAATCCATCCTCACACTTGGTTTACACATTACAACTCTCTTTGTGAACTCAATTTGTATGAAAGCTCTCTTTTCCTCTTATTTTTACATCCCCTAGATCTTCCATGTCACATTTCAAGACCCCCAAGCCTCCTCTGTCACATCATTTATATACAAACTATCAAGCTACCCACCTTTGCCCGACAAACTAAAATACAAAGGGAAGGAAAACTGAAATGATAACATATGGTGAACAGAAGGCAAACAACTGCTAAAGAAAACATGGTGGAATTATATCTGTGAGAGTTGGACATGACCCTACATGTCTTCACATTCAACCCCTTCACTTTAGAGGTGAGGATAGTGGAAGAATAAAGTCAAAAGATTAGTTAGTTCAAAGCAAAGATAGGAACCCATGATTTCTTCATAGTATGGTTTCTTCTGCTCCTTTTTGTGGGATACTCAGCTGTCCAGAAACAAGTGTGTCTTTTCATCATTAACCTTCAGAACAGATGGAACTTTTCTCTGCTGGATGCTGTAAAAATGTCAGGAAACCATGCCTGTTCTTGTTTCTAGTTAGGAAGCACTTTAGAAGTCATCCACTGGGACTACCCTTCCCATCTGGTATTGGACTTCTATCCACTGTGGTCTGCCAAGGAGTTGTGTAATTTCTTCTAGAGCATCTCCAAGCCTGGGAAATCATTAGATTTTCTCTGTCTTCTTCCTGGAGTTTTATAGTCCTGGGTCTTTAAAATATTTTTTTCATTTTTATTAGCATATATTAGTTTTACAAAGGGGCTTCATTGTGATATTTTCATACATGCATACAATGTACCCCAATTAAATTCATCTGTCATCCCCTGTCCCCCTTCTTAAAACAATTTCAATAGGTTTCATTTTTCTATATTCATACATGTATGTATGGTACTTTGACCATGTCCACCCCTCCTTCCTCCTCTCATGCCTATCCCCTCCTGCTCATACCCCTCTCCACAGAACCGATTTTACATTCCTATCACTCATTACTAAGGACTAGATTCTGCCTATGAGAGAGGACATTCAATATTTAAATTTCTTGGTATGGTGTGTTTAGTTTAACATGATGATCTCTCTTTCCCATCCACTTTCCTGCAAATGACATAATTTCATTCTTCTTTATGGCTGAACCATATTCCATTGTGTGTATGTACATATATATATATATATATATATATATATATATATATATTCATTCATTGGTTGATGGGCACATAGGCAGATTCATATTTTGACTATTATGAAGTGTGCTTCTATCAACATTGCCTTGCAGGTATCTTGACTATATTTTGACTTACACTCCTTCAGCTATATCCCCAGGAATGGTACAGTAGGATAGTATAGTAGATCTACCTTTACCTTGTAAGGAGCCTCCATACTGATTTCCACACTTCCTGCACTACTGCATTCCCACCAACAGTGTGTAGGATCCCTTTGTCCTGTGTCTTTGCCAGCATTTGCTGTTTTCTTGATGATAGCCTTTCTGTCTAGTATAAGATGGAATATCAATGATGTTTTAATTTGCATTTCACTCATGGCTAATGATGTTGAACCTTTCTTCATGTGTTTATTTGCCATTTGTACTTCTTTAGAAAACTGTCCAATTCATTTGTCCATTTCTTGAATGGATTATATCTTCTCTTTGGTGTTTAATTTTTGGAGCTCTTTATATATTCTAGATATTAAATCTTTATCCAATGAATAATTGGCAAAGGTTTCTCCTGTTCTATAAGCTATCATTGGATTCTGGCAATTGTTTCCTTTGCTGTGCAGAAGCTTTTAAATTTGATGCAATGCCATTTCTTAATTTTGTTCTTATTTTCTGAGCAATTGGGGTAATATTAATAAAATCAAGGTTTTTTTCCCTCTGTTTTCCTCTAGCATATTCAAAGTTTCTCATGTACGTTAAGATCTTTGATCCATTTTAAATTAATTTTTGTGTAAGGTGAGATATAGGTGGTCTAGTTTCAGTCTTCTAAATGTGTCTTCTTTCTAAATGCTGTTTTCCCAATAGCATTTGTTAAAGAGATTATCTTTTCTCCAACATAGTTTTCACCTTTGTAAAAAAAAAAAAAGCCATATGACTGTAGCTGTATGTTCTTTTTTCTGAATCTTCTATTCCTTTGCACCTATATGTCTGTTCTGTGTGGGTACCATGGCTCCATTTGAAGTCAGGTATTGTGATAACTCCAGAATTGCTTTTGGTCAGGATTGATTTGGCTATTTAGTGTCTTTTATGGTGTTTTATAGTTTGGAGTCTTGTGTAAGACCCAGAGGTGTTTGTTGCTTTGTTTTATGGTACTGAGGTTTGAAATCAGGGCTTTGTACTTGCTAGGCAACTTCTCTACCACTGGAGCCATGATTCCAGCCCTTTTTGTTTTAGTTATTTTTTTTGAAAGGGGCTACATTTTTGCCCAAGCTGACCTCAGACTATGATCTTCCTACCTCTGCTTCCTGAACAGTTGGGATTACAGGTGTGAAACAACTTATTGTTAAGATGGGGTCTTACTTGCTTTTTTCCTGGGCTGTCCTCAAACTGCTTTGCTACCAATTTCTTTCTCTAAGTAGCTGGGATTACAGGCATTAGCTAGCATACCTGGTCTCTCAACTTCATTCTATTGCATTTGAATATCTAGTATTCCCAATAATATTTACTGATGAGAATGTCCCCCATTGAGTAGTCTTGGCATGTTGTCAATGCTGAGACAAACCTCCCCCAAGTTGGGCGTCTCCTAGAGAGTGGCTGTCTTCCATTATGGCCACTTTCAAGATGGAGACCTCATGACTAAATTAGAAAGAAACCATAACAATAAAAATATTACAAACATTAAAAAGATAATAAGATATTATCAATAATGTAGTATCAATAAATTTAATAATTTGAATGAAATGGACAAATTCTTCAAAAAGCTCTTAGAAACAGGCAGAAAACAAAGTAAATATTTCTTTTTGACTAGGCTATGTGTTCTGGAACAACCCATCCTACTATATAAGAAATGTCCTCAAAGTACCATGAGACCAAAGAAAGGAAGACAGATCTGGAATTTAGTAGGGAACTTATTAACAGATATATAGTTCTAGGGAACAGCAAGACCAGTTGGATCTCTGCAATTTGGGTCCAAAGGAGAGGTGTAAATATATAGTGAGGGCAAAAGCAACTTCATCCTAGCTGGATTGTACTTGGTTTATCTTAAGTTAATATTGTAGGCTCTGGAACATTCCTGGCACCAAGGTCCAGTTGTAAAGTTCCACATATCACTGTAAGAATTTTGTATATTTATACCTCACTGGCAAACTATACAAGAAAAACCAACTAGGGTTACTTTAGGGCAGTCATAGAGGTTGCAATTCAAGATGGTTGTGGTCATGTCAAGCTGAAACCATACAGAATATCTAAAGAGAACAATTTAAGGAAAGTATGTCTTAAAGCACTGTCAGCAAACTTGAACATATAAGGAAGAAATGACTTTTGATTCTTACATATTTCTCAAAAGTTATGGTATAGCTACATAATAAAAACTGTATAGGAGCCAATATAGTAATCTTAAACTGGCAGAGGCCACTATGGGAAGGGGACTAGGAAATAGTGAAGAGGTCTAGTAGAGATGAACCAGTTTGGGTTGTAACACATATATGCATGGAAACAACACAAGGAATCTCCTTGTATAGCTGTCTTCATCTCAAGCTAACAAAAACGCCATGTTTTTTCTTATTATCTTTTATGATTTTTCTTCAACAAAATCAGAGAACAAGAGGGCAGAACAGTTTTTGCCCAGAGGTAGGGGGGTGAAGGGAGGGGAAGGTGGTCCAAATAATGTATACACATGTAAATGTAAAAATGATAAAATAAAATTAAAAAAATAATTTAAAAACTTCTTTAGCAATTAAAAATGCCATAGATGAACATTTGCTGACATGAAATCATTTTGACAACTACTGCGCGTTTTTAAAAAATGTACTAAATAGAACAAATCTTATAAAATCATTTACAAAAAGTTCTGAAATGACATATATCAAGATGTTATTCATTGCATTCCTGGAATGCAAAAATAGTTCAGAAAGTAGTTGGTTGGGTTTTATTCTTTTCATTATCAGTATTTTATATTTTGGCAATAAATATATACTGCTTGCTAAAAAGTTAATGTCATATTAGCAAAAGAAACTTTGAATGTGTACATAATTTCTATTGAGATCTTTCCAAGGAAAGAATCTGCTTCACATATTCCCCTGCTCACCCTTATCAGCATTAGCAGAGAACACTGTCTGTCACTTATGCAAATTCCGTTGCAAATGATGAGCAGTGTGCCCACTCTGGATGGGGCTTGATCTTCCTGGAATTTCTTGTGATGAGTGAATGCTCAAAAAAAAAATAGTGCTTTCCTCTGATATTATTTTTCTTTTAAGCCATAGATGTCTTGTTTCTTTGTTGAATAATAAACTGAATAAACTTTGTTGAATAATCAATACATGCTTTTAGTTTTGTTGTAGGTATTGCTATAGAACCACATCATTCATTTGTAGAATCCCTAACCACTAATGTGACTGCATTTGGAGTATGGAAATAATTAGGGTTAAATGAAATTACATGGGCAGGACATGGATCAAATAAGACTAGTGTGTTTATAAGAAAAGATTCCATAGAATTTGCTTCCTCTTCCCATCATGTCTATAATCCAGGAAGACAGCTGTTGTCAGAAGTCAAATCGTTCTTGATCTTGGACTTCCTAGTCTCCAGGTTGTGCAAATAAGTTTTTTTTTTGTTCAAATCACCCATCTGTGTTATTTGCTACAGTAATCTAATTAAGAAAGGTAGTATAATGTTTGTTTACATAAACATTTAGATGCTTAACAGCTCTTTGGAATCAGTCTTTTCACAAGAAATAGTGTAAAGGGAAGGGCAATGGGAGCAAAGAAGAGGGATAAGAAAGAGAAATAGAGGGGGTGAATATGATAAAATTACATGTGTGTATGGAAATGTCATGATGAAACCTCTTACTATGTACAATTTAATATACACCAATAAAGAAGAAATAGTGCATTGCAATAGTCTGTTTAGTGAATATTATCTATGATGGAAAAACCAAGACTATATTTTATTAAGATTATTAACATTTCCTAGAAACTAATATGGAAAATAATTGTAGACCTGGAAATAATTACTTCTTTCTGGGCATCTCCTAGACTTGTTGCTTAAAAAGAAAAAAAATCTCCCTGAATTAGGCAGCTTTCTGTCACTATAACAAAATACATGAGACAATCAACTTAAAGGAAGAATGATTTACTTGACAAATAGTTTTGGAGGTTCCAGTGCATGTTCATATAACCCTGCAGCTTTTGGCCTGTGGCAAAACAGCACATCATGGCAAAAGCATGTGGCAAAGGAATCTGATGGTGGCAAGGGTCACAATAGCCCATCCAAGGTCAACGATCTAACTTCTTTTCACTAGATTCTCATCTCCTGAAGGTTCTACCACCTGGATAACACCAGGCTGTCACCCAGTCGTTTAGCATATGAGCCTTTGGAATCCACTTCAGACTCAAGCTATAGCACTCCCTTTGGAGAAAATGTCATGATTTCTATCATTATAATGACCTTTAGTCAGGAAGATTTAGGTTTATTCTCAGCTCAGTTTCTTTTCCAACTGTGCAACTTGGGAAACATTACTTAATCAATCTAAGCCCCAATTTATCTGTAGAATGATGAAAATAACAACTCTTATAAAGTGATGTTGTGATGGTCCAGTGAGATGGTATTCTTTAAGTACTTAGAGCTGTGAAGTAGATGTTGCCATGATTGGAGCTTGGTAGATTCTGAACAAGGTCCCTTTTCATGTCCCCTATTTCTTCCACATAAGCAGAAATAGAAAAGTGCTCCTGCCTGTTCCTCCATCATAAAATGCATTGGTGTTAGAGGAAGTGTGGCTCCTCTAGTTTTGTTCTTTCTCAAGATTGTTTTAACTATTTAGGGTCTTCTGTGGTTCCACATGAATTCTAGGATTGCCTTTTCTTTTTCTGTGACAAATTTTCTTGCCATATTGGAATGAGTTTTGTTGAATCTGAGCACTGCTTTGGGTTGTATGGGTGTTTAACAATGTTGGTTCTTCCAGTACATGGATATAGAGTATCTTTTCATTTACTTGTGCCTCTTTTTCAGTTTCTTTCATATGTTTTTAGTCTTCAGCATATAGTTGCAGATGTTTCACTTCCTTAGCTAAACTTATTCCTAAGTATTTTATTCTTTTTAAAGTTATTGTAAATGAGATGATTTTCTTCATTTCTTTTTTGAATGGTTCATTGTTAGTGAAAAAAGCAAAACTGGTTTTTATATGTTGATTTTGTATCTTGTAAATTTCCTGAATTTGTTCATTAGCTCTGACAATTTTTTGGTGGAGTCTGCAGGGTTATGTATATATAGATGTATATAGATATATAATTTTATATGTATCTATTATGTATGTATTATGTATATAATATATAGATGTATAATTTTAGTTCTAGTTTGTATAGATTTTTTTCTAATCTTATCATCCTGACTAGGACCTCTAATACAAATGGAGCAAAAGTAGGCATCCTTAAAATACAAACAAGCTTTTAAAATAACATACAATTAGAATGAAGCACTTTTGAAAATCACATTCTTAGACTATTTTTTTCACGCATGATTATGTCCAGCCAAATACACTCTATATATTGTCTTTTCTGGAAAACTCCCTCCATTAGAATTATTTTCCCTTTATGTGTTCATTTGTCAAAATATATAAAATCTGGTTTAAATGTCATCTTCTCCATGGATATTTCCCATCATACTGGTTTACTTGTGTAATTACTCTTTTTACAGCTTCCAGTAAAGGATTTGTGTAATTTTTACCTACATAATCTTCTGGAGCTTATGTTCTTTGAAAGCAGAAAGTGCCTCCAGTTCATCTTGATATTTGTATCTGGCTCCCACTAAACCATACAGGTTAACTGAACCAATTTGTTTATGTTTCACCCTTTTGTTTTTTATTTTATTTTTTCTTTGATCATGAGGTACAGTTCTCCTTTTATTCACTACAGAGGCTTCTGCACAGCCACCCTACTTAGAGTTTTTCACAAGATTTAGTGAAAGAGGCAAAACCATGGTTCCCAACATATTTTTGCCACATAGAGCACTATATCCCACCGAGACGACACCCTGCTGAAGTCTAATAAATCCTGGTTCTCATGTTTACCACTTCTTGCTTCATCCTCTTGCACAACCATGCAATATTTTTATTTCTCTATGGGAACAAATATGATGGATAGTTTTTATTCTCTGTTATTATGAAGCAAAGTTTGCCAAGGGTTGGGTGCTTTTTCTGACAAATATTAAGTAGACACAGTAAGACAAGTAAATGTGTTAATGTGCACACATCACTTTAAAATTCTCTTTGTTTAAAAATAACACATATTTGATTTTTTATATATCAATAAAAATAAGCAAGAAGTTTGTCATTTGTACCCTAAATCAGGAAGAAGAATATTGTGATTAAATGTCACTACAGACCTATGTTATTTGCCCTGGGAAAGTAATACAAGGAAACAGAACACTCTCCACTGCCTTCTTCTTAAGAAGGTCATTTGGGTTGTCCCAGTGGCGGTTCAGCTGTAAGCAGCATGTAAAACCTTTCCACACCCCCTAAAGAGCAAGTTAGCAATTCTAGTTCTGAGTCTCAGTTTCTCAGGCACACAGAGAAGAAGTACCCAACCAGTAATTCCCTTGTATATCACTGTCAAGCACAATTACAATGCTACAGTTGATAAAAGAAAAAGTTTTATGAGCTTTGAAAATTAAAGCTTAATTAAATCATTTTTGCCACCAAGCATGTGTTTCTTGGCCTATTCTTGACCACAAAGCTGGTAGAACTTTTCCTACTTCACTAACTTAAATACATAGATTATAATTACTCTTATTGAATAATTAAAATGTTATTATTGGTGTACATTGTGATACTTCCACATATGATTACAATGTACTTGGCACAAGTTCACCCCTCTATTATACTTCCTTAACTCACCCCCTCCTCCTCCTCTACTCAAACAGCATTTGGTGAGTTTCATTATGCTGCCTTTATATATATATATATATATGTGTGTGTGTGTGTGTGTGTAATCTACTCAGATCGCACTAATCCCTCAGTGCTCCCTCCTTTCCTCCTCCCATCATGTGATTTCCTCTTGGCAGTGCCCCTTATATGCACATGTCCCATTATTAATATTATCACTATAATTATCCTTTTAGGTCTAGATTCCACATAGGAGTGAAAATGTGGGAAAGCTTAGCTATTGTGAATACTGCTGCAATAAACATGTGTGTGCAGATGTCTTTCATGTTGCTTTGAACTCCTTCAGATACATGTCAAAGAGTGGTACAGCAGGATCATAAGGGTGTTCTATTTTCACTTGTGTGATGAACCTCCATACTGATTTCCATGGTGTCTGCACTAATTTATATTCCCACCATCTGTGTATGAGGGTCTCTTTTTCTCCTCATCCTTACCAGCATTAGTTGTTGTTTGTGCTATTGATGATATCAACTCAAAGGAAATAATTACCATAAAGAAGAAACAACCCACAGAATGAGAGAAAATTTTTCAAGCTGTTCATCAGATAAAGAATTAGTATCCAGTATATACAAAGATCCCAAAAAATAAATGCCAAAAGAACAAATAATCCAATTAGCAAATGGGCAAATAAATTAAACAGACAGTTCTCAGAAGAAGAGAATGATTAATAAATACATAAAAATATGTTCATCATCCTTACCCCTAAACAAAATGCAAATCATAATGAGAAATATTTCCTCTCACCCTAGACACATGGCTATCATAAACAATTCTATGACCACCAAACATTTAGAACTCTCTTCCATTCTCAGAGAGTCATGCCATTAAAGAATCATGGAGTGGTGCTAACAGAATAATCTCAGGGGAATTCTGAAGGCCTGTCTTGATCCCCATAATCTCTTTTGGTCTTTGTTATGACTGTATGTATACTTTTAAAGTTTTAACAAAGGCTTTCACTTATGTGAAATACTGGCAAGGATGGGGGGAAAAGAACCCTATCCACTGTTGGCAGGAAGGTTTGGAAACCATGTGATAACGTGATTAGGTAAGAACCAGAAACCCTGACTCCATGGACCAGGTACTCACTTGATTCTTTACCTCTTTCCAGTTACTACATGGTGTGACAAGTAAACTTTATATTCTACATAAGGACACAGATGTTGAAACACAGTTGAAATGTGTGGTGTCATTTCACCTGTAACATGACCATGTGGAATGATATTTCTTTTCTTTGGGGAGTAGTGGCAAACAGGGTGAACATGCAGAAGCCACCCAGATGGTTGTACGTCTTTGTTATATGCCAGACTGGGAGGGTTTGTCTCCTAAAGACCAAGAACTTTTCATAGGTTTTTCACACGATAATCCTGCATTTCTATGAGCACTGCAAATTATTCATTGAGCCTCTGATAAATTTCAGATTCCATAATGACAGAAATGGATTCACAAGAAGAGAAAGCAGATGTTTCCATTCAGCAATATGCCCTTTGGATTTTGGAGGGGGGAAAGAATATTTCAAAGACACTGGAATTTTCCACCCATTTCTGAATAACCTCCTGGATTAGAATTGTTTGCTTCTGTATGGCACTAACTTCTTCTAAGACCTTTGTTTTGAAGACTTGAAACATTCATAAGACTTGTGGCCAGAGAAATATGGATCAAAATGGTTGCCATTCACTTCCTGACATTTAAAATGCAACTTTGCAGTAAGATAAAAAACTTAAAACACAGGTTTTTAGGAGAGAGAAGTTTGTGTTCTTTTCTACTCCTTTTTCTTAGAAATCCGTGTGGTCTTTTCTACTCCTTTTTCTTAGTAATCCAGAAAACACTTATCACTTCTGCCTGTGACAGCTGGGGCTTGCTCACAATGATGGGAAGAGGATATGATGCAGAGGATATGATGCAGAGGATGGAGAGAAGTTAGTTTCTCTGCCATTTAGACTATTGAGATTGAAAATGGAAAAGGAGAAGGATAAGCAGGAAACAGTCAGTTCTAAATTTCTCCACTTGTCTTTGGCTTCAGTAAGGTTTGGGTGTTAAGAAAGAACAGGGATGTTATAGGAAGAAGGGAACTTTGGAGTCTTGTATGGATCTGCATAGAGCCCAATCAGAGGGTACTTGGCTAATCTAAGGACAAGCCAGGTCAGTTTCATTAGGCAACAAAGAGTGAAAAGACAGAAATTTGCCTGGAAGTTTTGCTTTTCAGCAGCTTTCTATCACTGCAAGGCAAGACAAGTTATGAAATATTCCTTTATCAACATTATAACAAGGCAGAGCCAGGGAGAAGTGGGGAATGAATGAGAAACCAGGTGCTTTGTCGACAGCCTGATGTCAGTTCTACCCACAGGGCCTGGAGTGGTGAGATGTAACAGGAGCCACAACCCTGGCTTGGGATGGACCTCCCACAGCAGGAGGTCACAGGGAGGTCATGGGATTTGTTTTACCAGTGAGAGCAAAGGTGAGCTAAGTGATCAGCAGAGGGACACTGGGTCACCTGTTTTCAGCTCCACCAGGTGAGGCCTTCTAAATCACGTGCAGGGAGCCAGCAGCCTTAAGCATGAAATGAGCTTCATTCACCATGAGCTTCAAGCCTGGGAACAGGGAGCATCTTCACCCAGCCAGGTGGTCATAAAACTCTTCTCACCTAGATGTCCTCAGAGAGAATTGGGGAAACTGAGCATCTCTTTTTACTAAAAGATAAAGAGTACAACCTAAAGAAAACATGTAGTTTATTATTGTTTGTTCATTTGTTTACAAGACAGGGTCTTTCTGTGTCCCAGGCTGGACTCCAACTCTTGATCCTCCTGCTTCAGCCTCTTGAGTACTGGGATTACAAGTGCATGCTATCAACCTAGCCTAAGATGATCATTTGAATTATTACAAAACCCACATTTTTAGACATAATTTTCAAAGCATATTTGACTGCATGTCTGAAATGTAGTATGCATAAATTTTCAACTATGTTACAGACATTTATTAAAGGAATGTACAATAAGATAGATAAGATAAAACAAATATTTAAAATGCTTATCTTTAACAGTAGAGTTCCCTAGTCAGGTGTATACTAAAAGCTACACCATTGCCTTAGAACTAAGATTATGGTTCCTACTTATGTGTTAGCCACAGTTTAAGATGAAGCAGAGGAATAAATCATGAAGTAGATACAATTTGTTTTCAGTTCTCCCAGGACTCATCATTCTACTAAACTGCCTGCTTTTCTCAACTCATAAATACTGTACTCTCTGGAAAAACTCTGATATTAATTATCAGGCTCAGAATGAATTTATTAGCAATAATTGCATCTTTGATAAAACTTATGGACTCTAATACTGGTACTGCACAAAGTTCAAAGAGAATTTATTGGTGCTAAACAATTAAAGATTTAGGACATTGAAAGTTAGTTCAGGTGCAACCAAATCTAGCTTCCATAGCAACTACTTTCAATTATGGAAAATATACAGGCATTAAAGCAAAAAGTTCTAGCATTGCTGGACATGGTGGCACATACTTATAATCCCAGCTATTCAGGAAGCTGAGGCAGAAGGATCACAAATTTAAGGCCTGCCTGGGCTACATAGGGAATTCAAGGCCATACTCAAGAACTTAGCAAGCCTCTGTCTCAAAGCGTAATACAAAAGGGCTTGGTATGTAGTTCAGTTGCAGAGTATTTGCCTAACATGACCAATGCCTTTGGTTTAATCACCAGGGCCTTAAAAAAATCTAGCATTTATTTTGTGGCCTACAGTAAGTCAACGTCAACCTCTTTGACCCGTTTCTCAATTTATAAATTAACAAAGAACTGATTATTGTTCTACCAGCCACATTCGGTTTTATGAAAATTGAAGACTACCTTACCAAAAATGTTTTTCTTCCCCTATAAAATGTGGCCAATAATAATATAAAGGATCAAATGAGATTTGTAGGATCAATGCAGGCCATCAGAAGTCCTCTGAGATCACATTTTGTGCATAACTCTGTGAGAAAGGAAGAGAGTTCTAAATATTCAGTTGTTACTTTTATTAGTGTGAAGTAACCATCTTTTCTCTTTCTATTAATTTAGGTTTGAAGTCTTCTTTGTCAGATAGAGGTATGGCTAGTCAGGCCTTTTTTCAAGGGCCACTTGCTTAGGAAATCTTTTTTCACCCTTTCACCCTTAGTCAATGCTATTTTTTTGTCAGTGAGATGCATTTCCTATAAACAACAAAACACAAGGTCTTGCTTTCTAATCTAGCTCATTAATCTAGGTCATTTGATGTGGAAATTGACATTCAGTGTTACTATTTAGAGGTGTGTGGCAATTACTGCCATTTTGTTGCTTTGTTGTGTGTGTGTGTGTGTGTGAATACAATTGATTCTTTGCTACTCTACAATTGCTTATCTGCTCATCTCCTGAGATTTTGCTATTCCCATCCTTTCACGACTATGTTTATCTTCATCTTCCCTGTGTAGGAGTCCTTTAAGTATCTTCTAGAGAGCTGGTTTGGTGATAAGAAACTGTTTTAGTTTGTATTTATCATGGAGGGTTTTTATTTCTACTTCAATTATGAATGTTTTTCTGGGTAATCTAGGTTTGAAATTATTTTCTTTCAATGCCTGAAATACTTAATCCATGGCATTCTTGCCTTTATGGTTTCTGTTGAGAAATTTGCTGTTATTCTGATGAATTTACCTTAGCAGGTGATTTGACATTTTTTCCTTGAAGGTTTAAATACTTTTTCCTTGTTCTCTGTACTTAAGGTTTTATGCTAAGTTTTTGTTTTAGTCATATCTGTTCCTGTTCTACAGGCCTCCTGTTCCTGGATAGATATCTTTTTATCAAGATTCATGGAGTTTTCTGCTATTATTTTATTAAATGTTTCCTATGCCTTTGGCTTGTACCTCTTCTTCTTCACTGCCCATGATTTGTAAGTTTGGTGTTTTACTGCAGCCACAGAGCTCTTGCTTATTCCATTCATATTTCTTCTTTCTTTTATTGATATATTCCTCTCTTTTGTTCTATAATATCTTTGTCTTCATGCCCTGAAATTCTGTCTTCCACTTGTTCCAGTCTGCTGGAGTGATTATGAAGTAAATTTTTGATTTGACCTAAGGTGCTCTTTATTTCCATTTTTTGAGACTTCCTGTATATTTATTAAGTTCCCCTCTCATATCTTGTATTGTCTTCCTTACTTCATTTGTCTCTTTTTGTATCTTCCTTTATTTCATTCAGATGTTTGTATCCTCTATGAATTCATTTAGTTGTTTTTGTGCCTTCTTACACTGATTTTACATATTCTCTCAGATTTCATTCACTTTTTCCATGCTTTAAACTCCTTAATCATTTTTATCATCATCAGAAAATGAAGTTTCATTTCTTTCACTACCCATCAGGTTCTTTGTCGTGTGATTGTTGACCTTTGAGGAGTCATCTTTTCCTACTTCTCATGCTTCTATTTTGAGATTTGCTCATCTGTTGTTGTTTCATTGGTTGGCAGTTTTAGTCACCTGAAGTCTTTTCCTTGACTTAACTTCTGTGTTCTGGGCAGGATTGGTTATTGGCGAGGTTGTTGTGCTATTTATGCTCATTAACCTGGGTTTATAACTTAGCAATAACAAATTCACAAATTCATTACCAAACCAGATATAATGTGAAATATAAAACCCTTAGAAGTGTTATCTATGAACAGAAGGGTGTTGGAAAAATAAAAATTATGTTCATACAATTTAAGCTTAGCAAAAATAATGAGAATGGGAGAGGAGATAAGGAAAAAGGAGGGTAGGACAGGGGAAGGAGGGGTACCAGGAGAGGCTGCAGGTTAATAAGACCCTAATGTGTGTAGAGATATAATTTAGTTGTTGTGAAAGGAGATGGTAATGTCAGAGATTGCATAAGGATAGAAAGGATGGGAATAATATAAGAAGGTGGTAGACTAAACCACTAGTTGAGTGGTTTGTAAGAAAGAGATGGGGAAAGTGGGGATAAAGGAGGAGAAGAAGGAGATGGGGAAAAAAGGAAAAGGAAAAAATGTGGGAGAAGAATTGAAAAAGTAAAGAGAACATTTTGGAGTAAATGAGGCATAGACAAATTCATTTAATATTTAACAAAATGTAAAAAAAATTTAAAGTCTGAATTTCTTCCTTGTTGTGGAGTGTAGTGGGTTTCCTTTGTGTTCAATGAATACACTGGACACTCTCCTCCAATTTTTGGTGCTCAGCTTTTAGTCTGCAGTTCTCACATGTCCCATCTAGGGCCCCCCCCCGCCATGGATGTCTGTGTTCCTTTTGACAGGGCTTTCTCTCAGTCCCTACCCCTCCTTAGCATAGATATGCTGGGCTGAGTGCCAAGAGGTGGTGTTTCTCCCTTACTAGGCAGGTTTTGGGCACTCGACTCTGGTTCCTCTTAGAGGAGGCAGTCAAACTCAGTTGGCTTAGCTCAGAACCTCCTCAGAGGTTGTAGTGGTGTTCTTAGCAGGGAGCAGAGACTCCCTCCCCTGAGAGGCAAGACTGGGAGCTTTAGCTCAGGTTGTTTAAACAAAAGCTCTTGGTGGAGGATAGTCAGATTCAGTTTGCTATTAGGTTTCTTGAAGATGGTTGAATGAGTTATTACTTTCCACAAGCTGGGGTCAGGCTTGGCTAGCCTGCACCTTCACTGTCTTCCTTTGTATAGATGCACACAGGTTGAGCTGTGTGCCAAGGTGCCCCTTGTCTACCAGATATGGTGGGAGATTTCACTAAGTTTATTAAACCGAAAGCTTTCTCCTGGAGAAGGCCAGTCGGATGCCCACAAACTGAGTTGGTCTGTAACCCTCAGAACTAAAAATGGCTAGCTCACCTGAATGGATCATAGGTTCCTTTCTCTAGTATCAGAGGAATCCCCAGGTTAATAATTGTTCCCTTTCTCCATAGTCCATGACTCCCCAGTGTCTTGCAAGGCTCACAGTCCTTTGTGTCAATTTCTAGGACTGTGGGTGATCCTTATGGACTTGAGACTACTCTGGTCCAGGTGCAGGAAGGAAGGAAAAAAGAAAAAAAAAAAAGAATAACCTCCAACAAAACTCAGGTGGTAATGGTACAGCCTGTGCCTGGAATGTTAAATTGAGATTTTCAAATATGATCATTTCTGGCTGCAAAAGTTATAATAATTATGCATAGAGAGTAGAATCACTTTAAGAATATTATAATCCTCAGTTTTCCTATCTATTCATATTTCATTAACTATTTAATAGCATTCCATCCTTGTTACTCCTAATTTCTACAATTATATTTCTAGGGAAAAAAATAACACTCTGCTCCCCTCAAAACACACACAATTTAGGTAGATAGATTTAGTATTTAGTCAGTTCAAGAAAAAAGAAATATTTCTCATTCCCTTCCCACCTTTGTTTCCTTCCTCCTTATAAACTCTCCTCTAACCTTAATGTTTATATCACATTATTCCTAACAAAAACCCTTTTATTTGGGGGTTGTAGTTCAAACACTAGCACAACTTGACTACTTTTGACCAATATAAGAAGCTATGGAAAATTTTCAAGGCAGACACAAATCTAGGGTTGTATTAGACCAGTAACATCCCTGGGTATTGTTCAGAATTAAAATTATAATCATGAAAAGCTGATATTAAGACCCGAAAAACTGGAGAATATCATCTTTAGTAAAGTTAGATAGATTTAGAAATACAAAGGTCACATATTTTCTCTCATGTGAGAGGAAAAAGAAGAAAAGAATGATAGAGAGTAAAAAATAATGAAATACATCACATCTATATAGAACAAGACAACAAAACACACTGAAAACTTTTGCATGATACAGGATACAGGGGAAAAGGTGAGGATGAATAATGGAGGTTGTTAAATTGATTTAAGCATAATATATTTACAGGTAAAATACCAAGACAAAATCCCCACTGAACAACAGACAGACATGTAACCATTGAAAGACAGGAATGTAAAACAGTTCATGCTGAGGGAATGCCCTAGTGAAAGTGGTAGAGTAAATGAAGAGAGTAAAGGATTGTGAATATGGTTGTTGTATAGTTTCTATACAAGTATGAATATGGAACATTGAAACCTCACTTACAGAAGGATAACAGGGTAGGAGGGAAAATAAGGAAGGGATGAAATAAATTGGGGTATGATACATGTACATATGGACATGTCACAACAAAATCACCTATTATATATTAATAAAAAAATTTTAAACTCTAATTTTTTTCTTTTTCCCCAGAGTATAAACTAAGGAAGGCAAGTGTAGGAACTGTCCTGTTGTTTTCCCCTTCTTACTTTCTCCACTTCACAACAGTCTTTCATGCCCTCAGTCTTGCAATGGGCCTTTTCTTGTCCATTCTCATTTTTATAATAGTCCCTATTCAGTTCTTTAACCTTCTGTCCCATCTCTTTATTCTCCACAATGCAATAATTTAGGACTAAAGAAGCCTTTCAAACTTTGCTAAAAGATTGGCATAACTAACAGAATTATAGTGTAGAAAATGGAATACTTTAATTTTACCCATATATTAAATTAATTCAATTGTTAAAAATTAATTTAATTTTACTCCTACATTAAAAATTACTTCAGTGATTCACAAGCATTAAAATGAATCAGACTTAGATATTGTTGGATCTGTTTTGTTCCTTCCTTCCCTTCACTGAAATCTCCTCCAAACTTGATTTGCAACTATTTCACCTCCTATCTAAGTTATGCAGCTTTTTATTCTGCTGAAGCTCCTCCTCCCTCAATAATTGTTGTGAACCTTTGAGAACCAAGTTCCATATTTTCCTTAAGCTTCTTTTCTATTCACTTTCAGTGAGAGCTCTCTATGATTCCTTTTACTTAATCTCAAGTGTAATTTTCAGACTGCTATTCCTCTCTTCACTGTTTACTGCCAGTTATCTTGAACACTGCTCTTCTCTCTAAAATTTCTCTCTCAATAAATTAATTCCCAATGAGTTCTGGGGTAGGATGACAGTTTATAAATTTCTTGTGCATGTCCCTGTGAGGTAGAAGAGTCAGGGAAGCAAAAGAGAAACTGTATTTCCAGGATAGAAAGAAAGGAAGAACACTGGGAACCAAGAAAGATGTGACAGGAAGTCTAAAGTATATAGGGAAACACAAAGACAACTCAGGGAAAAATAGGAAACTTTCTGCAACTCCAATCTCTACCCCTGGGGCAGGGGAGGGGGTGTGCCAAAGCCACAAGCACAGGTGGAGACCCCAAAAGAAGGCTGCTCATCAACACCCTCACATACAGTGGAAGAGGGATTCATCCTAACAGATGCACAAATGTCAACATGGAAACAAAATACATGGAAAATATTGTAGTATGATCCTTTTGAAAGTTCAAAACTCTTTAACAACTGCATCTAAAGATATTTAAGTGGATAAAATGCCAAAAAATTCAAAAGGTTATTTTAAAAATTGATCAAGGACTTCAAATGGATATAAAAAAAAGCCAGGTGAATGAATTAAGGAAGACAATATAGAAAGTGAAAGAAGTCAGTAAAGAGATCAAGATTATGAAAAAACAAACAAACAAACATAAATCTTGAAAACTAAAAGCTTGATAAATGAAACTGTTGAAAGCCTCATAAGTAGAATAGATTAAGCAGAAGAAAGACTGTGATGGCTTGAAAACAACGTTTATAACTTGGGTTCATAACTTAGCAATAATAAATTCACAAATTTAATACCAAACCAACTATATTGTGAAACTTAATACCAAAAGAACTATAATGTGAAATACAAAGCCCTTGGCAGTATTAATTATGAACAGAAAGGTGTTGGGAAAATAAATGTTGTTTTTATAGAATTTAAAGCTTAGTAAAAATAGTAAGATTGGGAGAGAACATAAGGAAAAAGGAGAAAGGGGGGGAAAGACGCAGGAGGTGTGGGGGCTGCAGGCTAATAAGACAGACCCTGATGTATGTAAAGATGTACTTCAGTTGTGGAAGAGGGTGCTATTGTCAGGGATTGCAGAAGGATAGAAACTTCAAACTATACTACAGAGCCATAGTAATAAAAACAGCATGGTACTGGCACAAAAACAGATATGAAGACCAGTTGAATGGAGGACCTGGATATGAATCTGTGCAGCTCTGCCCACCTTATTTTTGACAAAGGCTCCAAAAACTTAGGATGGAGAAAAGGCAGCCTCTTCAACAAATGTTGCTGGGAAAAGTGGCTATCTGCCTGCAGAAAACTGAAACTAGATCCATGCTTGTCACCCTGTACTAGTATCAACACAAAGTGGATAAGGACCTTAATATCAGATCCAAAACCTTGCAGTTAGTACAGGAAAGAGCCCGGAATACTGTGGAAGCAATAGGTATAGGCAAGGAGTTCCTCAATAGAACTCCAGAAACCCAGCAACTAAGAGAAAGAATGGACAAATGGGAGTACATGAAATTAAAATGCTTCTGCATAACAAAGAAGTGGTATCTAAAATGAAGGAACCACCCACAGAGTGGGAGAGAATATTCGCTGGCTAGACAGCAGACAAAGGACTGATAATCAGAATATGTAGGGAGCTCAAAAAACTAAACTCAAAAATCAATGAACCAACAAAGAAGTGAGCAAGTAAACTAAACAGAACTTTTCAAAGGAAGAAGTCCAAATGGCCAAAAAACACACGAAAAAATGCTCACCATCCCTCGCCATAAAGGAAATGCAAATCAAAACCACACTAAGATTCCACCTCTGTCCTGTTAGAATAGCTATCATCAAGAACACTACCACCACCAAATGTTGGTGAGGATGTGGGAAAAAGGAACCCTCATACACTACTGGTGGGAATGTAAGCTAGTACAACCACTTTGGAAAACAATATGGAGGCTTCTTTAAAAACTAAACATAGATCTACTATACAATTCAGAAAGACCACTCCTAGGGATATACCCAAATGAATGCAATTCAGGTTATTACAAAGGCACCTGCACACCCATGTTTATTGCAGCACTATTCAAAATAGTCAAGCTATGGAAACAGCCAAGATACCCCACTACTGATGAATGGATTAAGAAAATGTGGTATTTATAACCAATGGAATTTTACTCAGCCACAAAGAAGAATGAAATTTTGTCATTTACAAGTAAATGGATGGACCTGGAGAACAGCTTATGCGAAGTTAACCAGGCTCAGTAAGCCAAAAATTACATGTTCTCCCTCATATGTGGATTATAGACCTAAAACAAATGCAGTGATATTGGTCATGGGTCACAAAGTAAGGGGAGACCGTGCATAGGAGGAATAGGAAAAGGGAAGGAAACCTAAAACTTGAGTGTGGTTGAAGTGCTCACCGTAGAGGAGCGAATATAGTAATCGTAAACTGGCAGAGGCCACGATGGGAAGGGGACTAGGAAGTAGTGAAGAGGTCTGGTAGAGATGAATCAGTGTGGCTTGCAATACCCATGTGCATGGAAGCAACACTAGAAATCTCTCTGCATAGCTGTCTTTACCTCAAACTAGCAAAAATACTATGTCTTTCTTATTATCTCTTATGTTTTCTCTTCAACAAATTTGGAGAACAAGAGGGCAGAATAGGTTCTGCACAGATGTCGGCAGGAGAGGGGAGTTGGCCCAAAGAATGTACACACATATGAGTAAATATAAAAATGATAAAAATTAAAAAAAAGAAATAACAACAAAAAAAAGAAACAATGTGAGTAATACAGAGAACCCCATTGGTTGGGTGGTTTGTAAGGAAGAGAGAGGGAAATTAGGGGTGGGGGAGGAAGGAAAGGAAAAGAAAAAAGTAGGGGGAGAATTGAAAAGGTGAGGAGAAAGTTTTGGTGTAAAAGAGTGATAGACAAATCGAACATTAAAAACATGGAAAAAATTTAAAGTCCAAATTTCTTCCTTTTTGTGGAGAGGAGTGGGGAGGAGTGGGTTTCCTCTGTGGTCAGTGAGTACACTGGACACTCTCTTCCAATTTCTGGCCCTCAGGTTTCAGTCTGCAGTTCTCACATGTCCCATCTGGGGGCTCCCTTTCCCTGCCATGAATGTCTGTGTCTCATTAGCAGAGGCTTTCTTTTAATCCCTGTCCCTTCTTAGGATAGATATGCTGAGTTGAGTGCCAAGAGGTGGAGTTTCTTCTCTACTGGGCAGGTTTGGGGTGGCTCCATTCTGGCTTTTGAGCCAAAGGCTCTTCTTAGGGGTGGTAGTCAAATTCAGGTTGCTTAGCTAGGAGGCTTCTCAGAGGTGATTGCTGGGGTCTCAGCAGGGAGAAGCAGGCCCTGTGAGTAAAGACTGGGAGCTTTAACTCAGGCTGTTTGTATAAAAGCTAATCTCTGGGAGGGAGGTGGAAGGCAGATTCAGTATGCTGCTAAGCTTTGGGTTTGTAGTTGAATAAGTTATTATTTCCCACAGCTGGGCCCAGGCTAAGCTAACCTGAGTCCTCACTGTCTTCCTTTTATAGTTGCTCACAGGCCAAGCTGTGTGCTGTCACGCCCTTCCCCAACCAGGTAGGGCAGGAGATTTCACTAAGTTTATTAGGCCAAAAGCTTTATCCTGAAGAGAGCCAGTCAGATGCCTGCAAGCTAAGTTGGTCTGTGTGGTAGTCCTCAGGAATGAAAGTGGTTAGCTTACCTGAGCAGATCATAGGTCCCTCTCTCTGGTGTTAGAGGAATCCCCAGGTTGACACTTGTTCCCTTTCTCCATAGTCCATGACTCCTCAGTGTCCTGCAAGGCTCACACTCCTTTGTGTAAATTTTTAGGACTTTGGGTGGTCCTCGTGGGCTTGAGACTACTCTGATCCAGGAGCAGGAAGGAAGGAAAAAAGGAAAAAAAAGAATAATCTCCAACAAAACCCAGGTGGTGGTGGTACAGCATCTGGTGATGCTCATTATATAGGGTCAATTTGGTCAATATATATATGGTCTGTCTATATGCTGGTAACCTCTTAGTTAGCAAACTCATCAGACCAACTGCCTTGATTCCAAGAATCTAAGGTTATCATTTAGGTTTGTGGGTGTTCCATGATCCAGAGGCTGTCAACAATCTGCTGTCTTTGAACCATACCTAAAAGGACCTAAAAAGACTTTCAAAGAGTAAGGAAGAGTACTAGATAGGGTTAGACTGACTAAAGCACCATATATTTACAAGTAAAATATGAAGGTAAACTCCATTGAACAATGAACATTTAAATATTGAAGGGCAGGAATGTAAAACAGGTCATGAAAAGGGAGGATATTTGTGGGAGGGGGAGGATAAATGAAGAGGGTAAAGGAGTCGATGTATTTTCTATACATGTATGAATATGGAGCATCGAAACGTGGAATCATTTTAAAGTGTGAGGGGGAAGAGTGAGAATAATGGAGAATAATGGAGGGTAAATTATATATGTATATGGAAGTATTACAGTGAAACTCCCTGTGTAACTAAGATATCCTAATAAAACATTTTTAAAGGATTTAAAATATACTTCTCAGTTTCTTAGAATTTCAAATTTCATCATATTTCCTCTAAATGGAAATCTCTCTCTTAATGAAGAATAAACTACCCACATAGTCTGAAGTTCAGACAATGAAAGCTTCTAACAAAAGAGAATGATGTTTTAAGTTATGGGGAATTGTAATGGATTCAGGTAACCAATACTGACTCTACAACGTTTTATAGCAAAAGCAGTTTTTATCTCTTAAAATATAGCTTAAGTATAAGATATTTATAGATAAAATATCGAGGCAAAATCTACAGTGACCAACAGACACTAAAACAAAAAAGGGCAGGAATACAAATCAGGCCATATTAAGAGAAGGGTACTAGTGAAGGGGGGATAAATGAAGAGGGTAAAGTGGCAAGAATATGATTGATGTATACTTTCTATACAGGTATGATAATGGGATAATGAAACCTGCTGAAGTCACTTAAATAAGGGGAATGGGGTAGGAGAGCGAATAAGGAGGGGATGTAATAAATTGGGGCATAATACATGTACATATGGACATGTCACAACAAAATCCCCTGTATAACTATCATATACTAAAATAAATCATTTTTTAAAATGCTAAAGTTTTTTCCTTTCATTTTTCTCCTTCCCCAGAGAGTAAGCTGAGGAGGACAAGTATGGAAATTATCCCATTGTTTCCCCCTTCTTACTTTCTGCACTTCACAAACATCCTTCATGTCCTCAGTTTTGCAATGAGCCATTCCTTGTCCATTCTTATTTTTGTAATAGTCCATATACACTTTTTTAACCTCCTGCCAATCTCTTTATTCTTCACAATGCCATCATTTAGGACTGAAGAAGCATTTCAAACTTTGATAAGGGATTGACATAACTAACAGGAATTGCAAGGTAGAAAAGGAAACATTTTAATTTTACTCATATATCAAAAAGGCTATCTTCCTCAGTAGTTCTTAAGCATTAACATGAATTAGACTCACAGATTCTTGGATCTGCTTTGTTCCTTCCTTCCCCTCACTGAAACCTCCTCCAAACATGATTCGCAACAACTTCTCTATCTAGTTACCCAACTTATCTTCAATGATTGTTGCAAACCTCTGGGAACCAAGTTCCATGATTTCTTTCAGCTTCTTTTCTCTTCTCTTCCTGCATAGAGCACTCTCTATGATTCTATGTTACTTAATCTTCAGTGTGATTTTCAAAGTGCTATTATTCACTTTACTTTTTACTGTCAGTTTTCTTGAACACTGCTCTACCTACTGAATCTAAAGATTTTTGTGTGGATGAAATGCCAAAGAAGTCAAAAGGTTATGTTTAAAATTGATCAAGGACTTCAAAAAGAATACAAATAAGCAGGTGAATGAATTAAGGAAGACAATTAAGAATATGAAAGAAGAAGTCAATAAGAGAGATTATGAAGAAGAACCTATTATAAATCTCAGAACTCACAGCTTGATAAATCAAAACAAAATCTCAGTTGAAAGCCTCATTAGTAGAATAGATTAGGCAGAAGAAAGACTGTTACGGCTTGAAAACAAAGTTGATGAATAACCACATTCAGACAGTAATGATAAAGAGAAAAATAACATATTTTAATCAAAAATTTCAAGACCTTTGAATGACCAAATTCAAGAATTATAGTTTTAGTCAAAGAATAGTTATAGGCTAAAGGCACAGAAGACCTAATCAGAAAATAATGGCAGAAAAATTCTCAAATCAGAAAAGACACAGGCATTCAGGTACAAGAACAGGAAGTATTCAGAACCACAAAGACATTGCCATATAAGAACCTCACCATGCTGGGCGCCAGTGGCTCATGCCTGTAATCCTACCTACTAAGGAGGCAGAGACCAGGAGGATTATGTTTCAAAGCCAGCCTGAGCAAATAGTTCACAAGACCCTATCTTGAAAAAAACCCATCACAAAAAAAGGGCTGGTGGAGTGCCTCAAGGTGGAGGTCCTGAGTTCAAGCTCCAGTACCACAAAAAAAAAAAAAGATTCCCACCATGACATATTTTACTTAAACTGTCAAAAATACAAAACACAGCCAGAGAAAGAAGTGCAAAGTGATCCTTAAGAATCAAAGGTGAAATAGTAACCTTCCAAGATAAGCATAAATTAAAGGAATTCACGACCACTAAACCAGCATTGCACAGGATTATTAAAGGTATCCTGTACACAGAAGAAGCAAGATAAACACAAGATGCAAACATGAGAAAGAATAAATCTCAGTAGAAACGTAGAGAAAAATAGAAAAGACAGTAGAGAACCAAGAAAGAACCAAACATGATGAGTCCAGTAAACCATCAAGTCTTTAGGATGAATAAGGGAGAAAGAAATGAACACAGGTTAAGAAAACAACTAGAAAAAAAATTCAGGAGCTATTACAGAACTTTCAATAATAAACCAGAATGTAAATTGGTCTTAATTCTCCAATTAAAAGACACAGACTGGCTAAATGGATTGAAAAAACAAGACCTAATATTTTCTGCCTGCAAAAAACTTGCTTTACCAGAAAATAGACTGAAAGCAAAAGGATGGAAATGATTTTATAAGCAAATGAAAGCAAGCCGAAGTAGTAGCTATCTTCACATCTAAAAAAAAAAAACAGACTTCAAGCCAAAATCAGTCAGAAAAGAAAAAGAAAGTCACAGCACATTGGTGAAGGAAACAACTCATTAAGAAGACATAATGATTGTAAATATATATATACTTAACATAAAACAACAAAATTCCATGAAACACTAACAGACATAAAAAGAGAGATAGCAATAATTACGTGTAACTTCAATACACCACACTCACCAGCAGATAGATCATCCAGACAAAAAAATCGGAAACATCATAGTTAAACCACAGACATATGTAGAATACTCCATCCAACTGCTGCAGAACACACATTAGTCTATGCAGCTTATGGTATATTCTCCAAAATAGATCATATTTTAGACCATAAAGTTAATCTCAGTAAATATAAAAAAATGAAATATTTCATATTTTAGCAGATCAAAATGGTTTCAAATTTGAAAATAAGAAGAGAAATTACAGAAGATATACAAACACATGAAAATATACAAACACTTTTAAATGATCATTGGAGAAATCAGGGAGGAGATTTTAACGTTTTTTTAATTCCTAGAATTAAACAAAAATGAAAACAAAATATATCATAGTCTACGAAGGATATAACAAGATATAGCAAAGGCAGTTCCAAGAGGGAAGTTTATTTCTGTGCCCACTGATGTTAAAACATCAGGGAGATATCAAATAAAAAACTTCTTGATACACATCAAGGTCTTGGAAATATAAGAAGCAGTCAAACTTTTAACTAATAGAAGGAAAGAAACAATTATCAAAGGTGAAATGAATGCAATAAGACTAAAAGAACACCACAAAGAATTGATGAAACAAAGTTGAGTCTATGCAAATATAAACAAAATTGATAAAGCCTTAGCCAAACCAATCAAAAGAAAAAGAGAGAAGACTGAAATTAATAGCCAAAAAAGTAAGCAAGACATAATCTCAGCTAATAAAGGAGACTCCCTGTGTAGCTTCCTTTATCTTAAATAAACAAAAGAGTCATTTTTTTTCCTTTTTTCTTCTTCAAAATTAAAGAACAGGAGGGCAGAACAGGTCCTGCTGAGGAGGGTTGGTACCAGTGTGTGGAGGGAGGTGGCAGGAAAAGGATGTAAGAGGGTGAATATGTTGCAAACACTTGTATGCATGTACGTAAATGGAAAAGCAATACCTGTTAAAACTATTCCAGGAATGTAGGGGAAGGGATAAAGTAGAATGGCGGAGGGGGTGAATTCAAATATGATATATTTGATACATTATAAGATCTTTTGAAATGTCGCAATGTGCCCCCACCCAGGACAACAATAAAATATAAACCTAATAAAGCTGAAAATGGTGACACATGCCTGTCACCCCAACTATGCTGGAGGCCTAAATAGGGGGTTCATAGCAGAGGCCAGCCTCAGTAAAAATGCAAGACCCTATTCAGGAGAATAACCAAAGCAAAAAGAGCTTGAGGCAAAGTTTAAGCAACAGAGGACTTGCTAAAAGGAGGACTTGCTAAAAGGACTTGCTAAGAGTTCAGGGACTGAACTCTTGCTAAGAGTTCAGTCAAAAAATGGACAAATTAAATTCCAGATATGTATGAATGAGGTACCAAAATTAAACCAAGTGGATATTTAAAAATACTGAACAGATCAATAATGCGCAATGAGATTGAAGCAGTAATTAAAAGTCTCCTAACAAAGAAAAGTATAGGACTGATTCATTGCTAAATTTCACTAGAACTATATTTCTCCATTGTATATTTTTAGTGCCTTTGTCAAAGACAAGTTGGTTATAGTTGTGTGGCTTCATATCTGGGTTCTCTATTTTGTTCCACTGGTGTTCATGTCTGTTTTTGTGCCAGTACCATGCTGTTTTTATTGTTATTGCTTTGTAATATAGTTTGAAGTTGGGTATTGTGATACCTCCTGTATTGCTCTTTTTGCTGAGTATTACCTTGGCTATTCACGATCTCTTGTGTTTCCAAATGAATTTTAAGGTAGATTTTCAATCTCTATGATGAAAGTCATTGGGATTTTGGTGGGAAATGCATTAAACATGTAGGTTGCTTTTGATAGTATAGACATTTTTACTATGTTGATTCTACCAATCCATGAGCATGGGAGATCTCTCCACCTTCTGTAGTCTTCCTCAATCTCTTTCTTCCCCATTGCCTTTTAATAGAGTTTTGAAAAGGATGTGGGCCTCTGAATCAGACAGATATGTCTCAGGATCTACTCTTTCCACTCACTAGCTTCATGATGTCTGTAAAGATGCTGTGGCTTTCTACACCTGCATGACCTCAACCCTCTGGTTTTAACCAATTACTTCACTGCTAGACATCAGAACTGGGCTGGACATCTGACCCAACTGAGTGATAGATTGCTAGTGGAAAGACATGAGAATTATAGACAAATTTTAATTGAGAGAGAGAGAGAGAGAGAGAAAGAGAGAGAGAGGGAAGACAAACAGTCCTCAATGTCTAATTGAGGACATACCAACCCACTTCTTGTCATTTGAAGTTTTGTGATTTTCCTGTTTTATTTATACAGTAAAACTCTCAACACCAGCCTGGATAATGATAGCCTGGATAATGTAGCTAGTATTTACTGAGGATTTTTCTATTGGCATGGATCATTTAATTTATGTCCAGTGACCCTCTTCAGTGGGATTATCATTCACTCTATTCTCATAAAAAGAAAACTAATGGGCTGGCAGCGTGGCTCAAGTGGTAGAGCACCTGCCTAGCAAGCATGAGGCTCTGAGTTCAAACTCAGTACCACCAAAAAAAAATACATAAATAAGCTAAGGCAAAGGATTATTAAATAATAAATCTAAGTTTACACATTTAGTAAGGAAGATGACCCTAAAGGCCATGCCATACCCAGTGCCCCACACTGCCTCTTGGCACAGGTGGAAGCCATCTGTTACCCATCACTGCCATACCTGGGCCCACATTCATGGCTGACATAGGTGCTTATTCAATACTGATTGGTGCTCTGTTCAGCAGAGATGGCAGGGTGTGAGCTCCTTTGCTGTGATGTGATGATCGTATGTCTGTTTCTCTGCCATAAAGAGGAGGAAAATGCTGGCACAAACTAACTCCTCTAGTCCAAGGCTTAATCTGTTTTACTAAATCTCCCCTGCTTCCTTACCTCTCCTCCCTCCTAATTGCAGCAGATGGATTCAAAGTTGTGAAAGTTGTAGCTTCCTGCAGACAAAGGAAAATAGAACTCTGACCTGAATAAGAGAGAGAGAGAGAGAAAGAGAGGGAGGGAGAGGAGAGAGAGAGAGAGAGAGAGAGAGAGAGAGAGAGAGAGAGAGAGAGAGAGAGGAGGAAGTATGTAAAGAAATATTTAACTTAATGGGAAAAATGTGTGCAAATGTCATGTTATACAATCTAGGTTTTGCACTATAGTTTGGTGCCCTTTGTTTTCTATTTATCTCAGTGTGAGAATAAGCTTATATGTGTGACTTAAGGTCTCAGATCACGTGTGAAACCACCTGATAATCAAGCAAACAAATTCTGTGTGTAAAACTGACTTCACGTACTCAAGCAGAGAAGACCTCCCCAGAGAATCATCAGTCTCCTGGTCTGCAGAACAGACAGAAGCAACATGAGCACAGCAGGAAAGGTAAGCTAAGCAGATTCTACTGTTGGAAATATATTCTAATTTTATATATTAAAGGACACAGTTTGTGTGCATAATCTAAAATTAAAGCTAAATTAGAAATAATATATGCTCAAATATAATATGCAAAATGTGGTATAATATTTTATGTATTCTGAACTACAATGGGAATAAACTGCTCACAAATATCTTCAACGTGTACATTTCTTACATAATAAATCTGTAGGAAAGTTGTAGCCAATTATGACTAACTTGTAAATGTAAAGTTAGAAAAGTCTTTAACCAAAATATCTTTATGTTAAGAACGCATAACTGAATGTGTTATGCTTTGTAGTCACATTCTTATGAGTACAACAATTTAAGACTGACAAGAGTTATGTGAAAGAAATTTGATTCAGAGGATTTTGAGATATATTTTTAACCTTTTTATAAAATCCCTGACAAAAGGCATATTGGTTTCAAAGCACTAGAGTCACCTAGGTTAAGAAAGACTGTCAATATTCAAATTCTAATTAAGAGTATACTTTATGGCACAATTCACAACATTCACACAGAAAATTCACAGAACAGTGTTTTCTCCATACAAAAATCTACTGGATTTTATAGAAAACTAATACTAATTCAAGTGGAATCACTGTTAGCACTGAGAACAAACATTTGGTTCCAAGTTTTCCACAAATTCATTCTTACTTGCTCAATGTGTTTAATGTTCAGAGAAATGTATACAGTTGTTCAATATAATTAATTCATGCTGACTAACTGCTTCACTACCAAAGCCTGTGCCTCTGTTTTCAGTAAATGTATGCTGGAAATACTTGATGGTTAGGTATGGATTACACAGAACAATATCTCACTATGACAACTCCATTGGAAGTGTCTGAGGTTTCTACATACACTGTGTGACACATCAACCCCACATCCATAAAACTGGATGGAAATCGCATAAATGGCCCACTGCTAGTATTCTTATTCCACCCCATTTGATTTTTATTCATTGCTGGTTAGTACTTATAATAGCATATTATAGTTCCAAAAAAGTAACCAGATTAAAAAAAAATCAAACTTAACACAACTCAGAGTAAAAGAAATCATTAATTCACAGAACAAAAATGTAAACCAATCATTATAATTAAAATAAAAAAGGTGTATTAGTCAATCAACCCCTTAAGCACAATGTCAGTAACTTAGCCCTGTGATAACCCTTCATTTATGTTTACAAATCTTCTACCTGAAAAATTATGAAAATTTAGCCAGCCGTGATGGCTTATGCTTGTGATCCCAGCACTTGGAAGGCTCAAGCAGGAGAATCCTGAGTACAAGGCCATCTGGGTTACATACCCAAACCCTGTATCAAAAATCCAAGGACAAGAGTATAACTCAGTTGTAGAGTACATGCCTAGCATGCACAAGCCCTGGGTTCAATTCCCAGCACTACAAATAAAAATCATCATAATAATACAGCACTAATAACTTAGAAGTCTTGTCATGTACAAGCTGACAGTTGTAGGTAAACAACCAATTTCAAAACAGAATTAAGAAACACCAGAAGAAAACATGTTTGGGGAAAAATGGACTAAAAAATATGTTCTGCTTTATCCCAGTGTCATATACTTAATTATGCTTACTTGTCCTTCTGTGCTTACCTTACACATTTTTCAATGGTATTTTTATTTTCTTTATGAGCCTGAAGTATCCATTTCTAGGAGTATTCTTTTGGTAGCAAACATGGGGCTGGATGTCACACATATAAAGGAGAAAAGACAACCTCTGACTTTAAAAGCCACATCTTTCTCCTTTCCAGGTAATAAAATGCAAAGCAGCTGTGCTGTGGGAGACAAAGAAACCCCTTTCCATTGAGGAGGTGGAGGTTGCCCCCCCTAAGGCCCACGAAGTTCGTATTAAGGTGAAACTTTTTTTCTATTTAAGTTTAGGTTTAAAAACATCAGAGATGGCGCTGGAGGCTCATGTGGTAGAACATCTGCCTAGCAAGCATGATTCTTTGAATTAAAATCCCAGTACAGAAAAAAAAGAGAGGAAAATCAAAATAGGAAAAACCAAAAATCTGTTAAGAGGCACTTTTTATAAGGTTATTTAAATAATAAATTACATTTATTACACAGGTTAGTTAAACTGTTCAACTATTTTTGAAGCGAGCAAAGAATACATATTGCATAACCCTAGAAAAAAATGTAAGAATATATATGTTTGCAGAAATGTGCAAAGAGATATCTATTTTCTTGGTAATTTTTACCTCCACAAAAAAGCATGCATTCTTGTATACCATATAAAACAAATGTTTTGGAAAGAATTGTCTCACAGGTTAAATTATTCTAAGTTGTTTAATTCAGGACAAGAAAGTTTTGGACAATCTTGAGAATAAACTGTGACGTTTGTGTTTGGAATTAGTAGGAATTATTAACAAGATACTTGAAAACTCTTCAGAAGCACAAATTTCATGTTATTGGGTGAGATAAATCTTCCAGAATCAAACTCTTTCCAAGATCTAATCATCTTCTCATTAATCTGCAGATGGTGGCTACGGGAATCTGTCGCTCAGATGATCATGTGATTGCTGGAACCATTGTCTCTCCTCTCCCTGTGATTCCAGGCCATGAGGCAGCTGGCATTGTGGAGAGCATTGGAGAAGGGGTGACTACAGTAAAACCAGGTACAGAATTCAACTCAGGGTTTGTACTTGGGTTCAGGATCCCAATGCCATTCATCCAAGATGAGGAAGCTGAAGCAATGGGAGATGTGAAAGCTTGCGCAAGGTCACAGATAACTTTTTGTTTCTCCTTCAAAACATTTTATTATTTATTAGATGCCAAGCACCAGGTGAGAGGTCAAAAAACTCATAGTGGCTTTGGAGTGGAGTTCAAAATGTAATAAATTTGCTGTTAGCATTGCTTAGCACTGTCTTCTGTGAGGACTCAAACAGAATGCAAAAGGAACAAAGGTGAAATGTCTAGGTCCTGAGTTATCAGATCAGTGAATGGAAACTGTTCTGTGCTGAGTGCACAAAATGGAGCCTGGGAGGCTATGACAGAGTCAACGTGATTGTGTCTTAGGTGAGAAGTGGAGCCTGTTCACCAATTTCATCTTCCAATCTGACCTTCCTTCTTAAACCTAGTGATAATAAAACAGAATATATGGAAGGAAGTGAAAAGAAACAGCAAGAAATGTCCAGCCATAAATATTTATGCTATTTATGTCATTTATGTTACCTTTAGTCATGGCTAAAAAAAACAGGTTGCAAATAATTTCTGCTATTTGCTTTATCTTGTTTTCATTGTGTATTAATATGCTTTCATAGTAAAAAGGTGAATTAACAGAAAATTTTCATTCACCCATCATCCCCAGATATACTTTATAATATGTGATGGGATAACCTTTTCTTGGTGAACTTCTGGAGAGATAGCATAAATGGTTAAAAATAAAAATTACGGGACAGGGAATGTGCCTCAAGTGATAAAGTACCTGCATAGCAGGTGTGAGGCCATGAGTTCAAACCTCAGTACTGCTCCCAAAAAAGAACATTTAATTATAAGCAGATCACTTTAGCTATTAGATTAAAGTATGAACAGAAAATTTTAATAGTCTAGTTTGAGTTTCAGCTCTTAATATTTACTTTACTTGGAATAAATTAATAATAAAATGACTCCCTTACTTCTCACCCTGCTCTGTCTACAACAGAAAAAATAGATAATTCATAAAGTATTATCAAAACATTAGAATGTAAGTTCTCTTGAAATTTTCTCCCATTTTTATTAGTTTTCCTCAAAAAAGAACTAAGATATATTCTTAAAAAAATACATTGAATATGATAACATAATCATTTCAAAAAGCCAAAAATTGATCATTAAAGATATCATGAATTTAATCCATGGCCAGTTTAGTTTGTTGTTTTTCTAATGTAAAATATTTATTTTATTGTGTTTATTATTTTATGTGTTTTAGTGTTATTGTATGTATTGTACAAAATATCAGATTTCTCCAATACCTAGTGGAACTATGGCTACGGGGTGACAATTAAAATGTGTACTTATACTTACAGTGAGAATATTTAAAGTTTAACCAAGGATTAAGCGAGATGATATGGGCAAAGTCCTCAAGAGAAACCAGGGTGTGCAATAAAAGTTAACTATTGAGCCAGTGGAAATAGTTTTTAAAATCCATGTTGTTTTCCCCATTTCCTCTTTGGGAACCTTCAGGCACATATAAACCCAATGGATAACAGGGCTGACAGGCAGGGACCAATGACATAGTTGTGACTGGACGCTATTTCTTGCAAACTTTGCAAAGACACACACCTCTACATGTATGCTTAACGTTCTGGCTTGATTAATTCCTGGATAGAAATTTAAGGAAACTTTCTTTTGTCCACCTTCAGGTGACAAAGTCATCCCTGTCTTTAACCCCCAGTGTGGCAAATGCAGAGTTTGTAAACACCCAGAAAGCAACTTCTGTCTGAAAAGCGAGTAAGTTTCTTATTGTCTCCTTGCACAGCTGAAGAGGACCTGCATTAGTTGTGCCTCTTTCTCATGCTCTTTGTGTGTCTGTGTTTCACTGACCAGTTTGAGAAAGTCTAAGGGGACCTTGGTGGATGGCACCACGAGGTTCACCTGCAAGGGGAAGCCCATCCACCACTTATTGGGTACCAGCACCTTCTCCCAGTACACAGTGGTGGATGAGATCTCGGTGGCCAAAATCGATCCATCTGCACCACTGGAAACAGTCTGCCTAATCAGCTGCGGATTTTCAACTGGTTATGGCTCTGCAGTCAAAGTCGCCAAGGTAGGATACACACTGATGCACAAAACTTGTTATACACAAACTCACAGAAACTCAAAGGAGAGCAATTTCTCACAAGAGTCAGAGATCCTTTTCAAGATTCATGGTGTTTATTCAATTATTAATAGAAAACTAGCCCCAGGAGGAATTAGAGAGGATGCTCTACAAATTTCACCTGCTATATGAAATTGATATTGAAAGCTGAGTATGGTGGTACACATCTAATCCCAGCGTATGTGAAGCTTAGGCAGGAGGATCACAAGTTTGAGGCCAACGTAAAGTATGTTAAGACTCTACCTCAAAAAAAAAAAGCAAAGGGATGATGAGGATGATATAATCAAAGTACATATGTATGTGTATGAAAATGTCATGATGAAGTCCATTAAAAACACACTGAAATGCTGCTGATTCATATGAAAGAGTAAGAATTTAATTGTCAACAAATATTCTTTAGGTGATTTCTAAACAATAGGACTGGCATCTCATGTAGTCACTCATATACACTTACAGAACAACTGTATATACATTAATCACTGTAGGTTCTGCTAGGTTCTGAGCAGCCAAAGTAAATGGAATGAAGGCTTTCCCTTGGAGGAGCACAGACTACGATCCACAGAGATTCTAAAGCCTTACCTGAGACACCATTAAAGTAAGGGTCACCCACTCTGTGGATCCCAAATTAATGGAGCTTTAGCAATGGATTCATTGTACTCAATTTTGGTATATCTTCTTGCCATGAACACATGGTGTGCACACCCTCATCCAGCACGTATGCTTCAGAAGAGGTACATTTCTAGTAGAAAACTTCTAAGCATCTATTTCCCAGAAGGTTGAAAATCTAGCAGTATCTTCCATTTTTACGAAATGATGATCCAGACATAGAAAAGTATTTGCTCAAATTTTCATACTGATAAGTACACAGAAACTAAAATATTGTTCTCAAAATTCCCGCCGAATCTGAAACCATTCTACACAATGACTGCCATTCAAATCACAAGTCCTGTATTTTTCTAAGTAACACAGAAAGTGGTGAATCCCATCCTTAAGGGAATGTAACAACCAAGTTACTTGAACAGCAGTATTTTACCTACACTAAAGGCTGGTGATCGAAGGTTAGGCTTAATTAAACAGCCTGTAGCCAATTTATAGCACAACTTTTCCAAATTTCTGTGACATCAGCCCAAAAGGCAGTCAGCCCCAGTCCTTGTAGAATTTCATCTGTTGTAGCAGGTGGTCTCAGTAAGCCAAGGATTATCATAATAATGGAGTTCATTCATTGTTAAATACAGACCAACTTTTGGTTTCATTATTATCCACTTGTTTATTTAAAATCAGGGATAGACTTGGTGTGGTAGCACATGCCTGTAATTCCAGCATTGGGGAACTGAGGTAGCAGGATCACAAGTTCCAGGCCAGCCTGTGCTACCAAAAATAAAAAGGAGGGATAAAGACCCTCAAAGACAACTTTCATCTGAAGCTATAGTATCTTGAAGTGACAAGTTGAATTTTACTTATTGTTTAGGATTTGCTTTAAGCCAAGAATAGCACTTGCATATGTCACAGCTAATTGCTGCTCTCTTTACACTACTTGTAACTACTGAAAGTTCATGAACCAAGAAAGGACTTAATTATTCATAGCTTGGCTGGGTTCATTTTCAGTCTCTTGGGGTAATCTTGCCCACTAATTTCACTTCCCCCAAATTTTTAAGTTTTTAAGAAAAATTTTTGTTAGTGTACATCAGTTGTAGAAAGAGTCTATAGATCCCTCTATTGGTCTCTTTCCCTACCCCTTCCCCCTGTTTCAACAGCTTTCAGTGGATTGCTTTATGTCACCTTCATGCCCAGAGATAGTGTACATGTGTAAAATACTGATGCTGCATATGTATAAGATACTGAAGCTTAAATCAATGGGTCTAAGCTATTGCAAGTCTCTTCAAGATTAGAGTTATTGACATTTAGTGCTCAAAAATCACCCAATCCACTCATTCTCAGCCTGGGTTTCCCTTTGGAGTGACCTGAAGTGGGGTACTACATGCTAAGATTCTGATTCAGTTGTCATGAGATGTGACCTGGACCTTACTGCTTTGTAAAACTCTCCAGATGAGATTAATGTGTAGCAATGTTTGAGGACCACTAATGTAGTTTAACCCCTCCTGTTTAAACATGAAGCAATTGTAGACAAAAGAGGCTTTGACAGAAGGTGGAACATAAGTCTGGGTAGCTCCTGAGTATACAGTAGCAGACAAGGTTGGGCACTTTATACCTCCTGGGTACTTTCTAACAATCATCTTTTCATTTTCTGAAAACACAGGTCACTAAGGGCTCCACCTGTGCTGTGTTTGGCCTTGGAGGCGTTGGTCTGTCTGCTATCATTGGCTGTAAAGCAGCAGGAGCAGCCAGGATCATTGGAGTGGACATCAACAAAGACAAATTTGCAAAGGCCAAAGAGTTGGGTGCCACTGAGTGCATCAGTCCTCAAGACTATGACAAACCCATCCACGAGGTGCTACAGGATATGACTGACGGGGGCGTGGATTTTTCATTTGAAGTCATTGGTCGCCTAGACACCATGGTAGGGAACATGATATTCCTTAAGAGTTCTATTTCTATGATCTAGAATACACTTTTGATTGCAGTATATGTTATGTATAAAGATGTTTTAGAATGGCAGTTTTCCATCTCCTGATTGTGACTTGGGTTTAATTTATTGTCATGAGAAACCCCTCATGTCATCAGTTAAAAAAATATGTCTCAAGTAATATTTTTCTTTTAGCAAGAGAAAGATTTTTTTCTAATTGAGGCATTGCAGGTTAGGTTTTTTTTAAGTAAAAAAATTCAAAAAGTAACTATACATAATATAAATTTTGTACTTAAATATGCAAATTTGATTTTCTTCCACATTCTTAGCAAATATGGTTTAACAGCTGTTATGTATTATTGAATTATAAAGTTTTTCATACAATTTATCGTGTGTCCAAAAGGAACAATGAGTAATTTGAGGCCAAACATTATTTTATTAACAAACAATATGCCCTTGAGTAAGTGGCTGCTTTAATGTAATACTGTATTTTACCACCGAAATAGCAGAGTTAGCACATAGGAATGCTCAATATCCATGCATCGGAGTCAATATTTCAAAAAATCAACAGATTTCAGCACCTTCAAAACTTAAGAAATTTATAGCTCTTACCATTGTTTATGAATTACATAAGATAATGCTTGTAAAATACTCATCACTGTGACACCTGTTATGTGGTAAGCTCTTAATAAATGTCAACTAGTGTTAATGATAGGAATTACAATTTCTAAGCTCTCAGTACTTGCATCTTTGAAATATACATGATACTCCTTTCAAATAAGTACAAATATCATAAATTGCCATGGGGAATACCTCTCTATCTATCTTAAACAGAATTAAGGTCTTTAGCATTGAATAAAAAATGTCCCCAGAAACCAGCAAATCCTCATCATTGTGGTTATCCAGTAAGACTTAGCAGTGTTGGAGGCAGGGAACAGTATCCTGAGAGTAAAGTTCTTTATAGTGTTGACTTGGGATGGGAAATATATCACAGGTCATTGGTGTTCCAAGAGAATCTAACTTCTTGCAAGACTTTTAACATTGTGTTATTTTAACATTTTCCCTGTATTCTCATGTAGAATTGGATTGTTATTCAAGGGCACCAAATGAATGATGGCCACATGTTCTGAGGATATCTGATCTTCTAAATGCTATACTTCAAAATCAAATGACTAATCATTCTATATCTTGTGTATTACTGAATAAGTACAATTTATAAAATGAACATACATTTTTGCAAGTAAAACACATCTTTGAAAACACATACATCTTAGAAATGCACAGAGGAATAGGAGTCTACTAAAGAGAGATAAATTACCCAGGGCACAAGACACAGATTTTTATAATGTAATCATCCTGTCTTATTCACCTGGGTCAAAGCACTAGATCCAGAATATCTACTTAATAGATAAATATAAAATGAATTAACCAACTCATAGGTTGCCTGAAAATCTTGTGATAATGAAGCAATATTCGTTTTTGAGGATCCAGACTTTATGTATGCTTGTAATGATATTTGCCTGTTTATTAGTTAATAAGGGAGACTTAAGTATGCACAAATTCATTGACTTATTCTTTCACACACACAAATATTTCCTGTGCATTTCTTAAAGCCACAGAACTATCTTAGGCACAACTGGGAAAGAAGAAGCAAAAGACATAATTTCTTCCCTTGCCACAATTAGAATCTAGCTAAATCAATGTTACATGATACTTTGTATTGTGATTTGGGTCTATAAGAGAACCCATTTTAATTAAGGATGCTAAAGATTGGTTTTTATTCAAGGTTTCTGCCCTGGCAAGCTGTCATGATGCATGTGGTGTGAGTGTCATTGTAGGGGTGCCTCCTGATTCCCAAAACCTCTCAATGAACCCTATGGCGCTATTGACTGGACGCACCTGGAAAGGAGCACTATTTGGTGGTATGTAGTTAGATTTGAGAACTAAATTCTTATTAACCTCAATATTTTTTCCATTTTACAAGACACAGAATCAATTTTGAAATTCAATGTCATCAAAAACAAATTAAAATTCTTGTTGTATCTTTGGGCTCCAAATCTGCTAGATATAGAAGTATTGTAAAGAAAAGTCCCCAAGACAGACTTTTCTGGGGTCCACATAAGCTAACTAGTACCATTCAGCACCAGCTCTTTTTATGATTGTAACTTTATGAGGTGCAAAATTCCTAGTAAAGTACAGGAAATCTATAGCAATAATTCATAGCAATAGGAGAAGGGGACCAGGAACTAGAGAAAAGGTTAGATCAAAAAGAATTAACCTAGAAGGTAACACACATGCACAGGAAATTAATGTGAGTTAACTCCCTGTATACCTATCCTTATCTCAACTAGCAAAAACCCTTGTTCCTTCCTCTTATTGCTTATAATCTCTCTTCAACAAAATTAGAGATAAGGGCAAAATAGTTTCTGCCAGGTATCAAGGGGGTGGGGGGAGAGGGAAGGGGCGGAGTGGGTGGTAAGGGAGGGGGTGGGGGCAGGGGGAGAAATAAAAAGTACAGGAAATCTATAGCAATAATTCATGTCCATACTAATTGCCCAAATTAGTATGACTGCTAAATTTCGTCCTTCATTTGGGGTGCTTTATTTCTTTAATGAAAGAATAAGAACCCAGAGGCTAGCTGAGGACACTAGTTTATGTGGGAGGATTAAAAGGTCAAAGCAATACAAAAACATTTTTGAACCACTCTGTGACTTACTGACCTCAACAATAGCAGTGTGTAGAACATTGTGTTTTTAGAACTTTTAATTTTATTGGAGAGAGGCCTCTTAAATTCTCCACTTTGCACTGACTAAATCTATCAGTTATGCTCTCTTCTTTTCAGGCTTTAAGAGCAAAGATTCTATCCCCAAACTTGTGGCTGATTTTATGGCTAAGAAGTTTCCATTGGATCCATTAATCACCAATGTTTTACCTTTTGAAAAAATTAATGAAGGATTTGATCTGCTTCGCTCTGGAAAGAGGTAAATTATAAGTTTCTTTTTATGGTGGGATGGAGGAAGGATGAGAAAACATTGTCGTACCTTAGTTTCCCATCACCAGTTCAGTCTTTGCATGTATAAGATCTAAGATTACATTCTGAGAAGCTAAGAATAGTTGCTTTATATTTCCTGGCCTCCTTTTCTGTGTTGTTTACATCAAATCTGAGTGATCATTCAACCTTCTTTCTAAGAGAGCACTTGCCTTTGCCAGGGAAAGTGTCAGAATCACTCAGTCGTAATTGTACTATGGAGTTATAGGAGCCTCTGCTTGGTCACTTAAGACTCACTGTTAATTGTTGTAAATTAAAATTGTATTCTAGGCATCACCACAACTTTCAATATAAGAGTAGGTAAGAACTGCATTGTGATTTTTTCTACACTTTTAGTTTCTTGTAAAAAAAATACTATTATTTTTATTTCTTAACACAGCTTACAAAGAATTTTTCACAAACAAAAGTTCTAGCAAAGAGGAAGGGAACAAAGTGCCATTTTAAATATTTTAAGTACTAAATATCTCAACTCTGAATGTGGAAAGTCACCTATGTCTAATATATAACACAAGCACCTAATTAGATGAATTTTGGCATCTACATTGAGTATTAGTACTTATTATTTACAACTAACCCCCTCCTTCTAGCTCCATTGTTCGTGCATTTTCTGCTACCACATACTTCTCATGAGGTTTTAAATGTTAAATGGTATTTCTTACACACACATGTAAAATATCATATTAGATACTTCTCTGACAAATATTCTTGAGGAAGGAAAGAAAATAATATCCACACAGCACCAGCTGCTCCACAAATGCTCTTATCTGTGTTACCTCATGTGATTCCTAAAACATGCTGATATGCTGGTCCCAATTTCACTATCTTAGGAGAAAAACTGAGCCTCTGAGAGAATGTGATTGGCCAAAATTGTGCTGCTAGTAGGCAGGGAAGTCCAAATCAAGGTTAGATGTATTTGTTAGCAAAGTCAATTTTCATTATATGAAACTATACCATCTATCAAGAACTCAAAAGCTATAGGATATAGAAGTTGTCAGATATTAGTTACCAGCATCATCCTTGTCCATATCCTCCTCCTCCTTCTCCTTTTCATCATTATCAGGTTGAAAAAAATGAGGGCAAATATGGAGATAACCAAAACCAGAGGGTGCTGTTGAGCAGCAAATGAATTCATTAAGCAAGCCAGAATTATCTTTATGAGAATGCCTTACAATGAATTATAGAATTAAATAAAATTAACCTTATTATTAAGCAAAAATTTAAAATTATGTTAGTTGGCATTGATAATCAGAGGATTAAATGGGCACTTTAATGTACTATTTATCTCAATATTAATTGTTATGCCTTTTGAGAAAGTATAACTTGACAATTTCTATCAGAAAATTTTTTTAAAAATACACTTTTGTTCTAGTAATTCCATTTCTAAAAGTCTATTATATAGATATTAATATGCACACTTATATATGTGTATATGTATGTATACATGTATTTGCCTGTTAACTATAATATCAAAAATTAGAGATATTCTAAAAGTTTAACATTAAGAATATGGTTAATTAAATACCAATCACATATTAGAATCAACAGGCCATTTAAAAATGATTTCATTGTATTGGGAGACTCTCATGATGTGTCTTTTTTAGACTCATAAAATGGGAATTCAAACTTGCATGTACAATGTGTTCCCAAATTTCTAATGAGAATAGTAGAAAGTGTATATATGTCTAAAACATTGATTAAAATTTGAGAAGATATTAGAAATGAATTTTACTAAATTATTGAATCATAGTTTCATTTTTCTTTCATCCTTATGCTGTCCTGTATTTTCTAGATTATCTGCCTATATTTTTAAAATGTATTTAAATGTGAAAAATGATTTTGAAAGATTTGCAGATCATCTTTTTTCTAAAAGTATTTATCCACTATACAATGGGCTTTAGAACGAGGATTATAGTTCTAATCTTCCCAAGAACGAAGTCTTTTAGAATTAATAAAAACAACTTTATTATCTAAGAAGTCATAAAAATATCTTTATCAAAGTTCTATTAAACCTTTAACATAGTCTTACATTTATCAAACTATCAGTTCTTTAAGACAATTTATGTATCACATTATAATTTGTGAAAAGTTGTATTAGAGTTTAAATAATAACACACATCACATATTAAGATGTGTGACCTAGAGCCACAAATCCAAGTCTCAATTTTTGTGATCTCTAAAACAGAGCTAATATGAAACTATACCTCATATTATTATGTGAGAAAAACATTTACAAAGTACATGACAAATAGCAAGAATGCATTACATGTTATTCTGCACTGTTATATTTCTGATGCCAGGCCTACTGTTTATCAAAAAATGTCTTTTTAAAGATGCTTATGGAGAACTGAAATTTGCATGGAAATCTCAAATGTTTTGAGTGAATTTAAGATCAGAAAAAACACAAGAGAGAACCAGGAAAGGATAGATTGCTCTTACAGTGATGTTGCCTTCTTGAATAGGGATGGGAATAGAGTGGGAATACAGGTAGATTTTTCATTGAGCATCACTGAGTGCTTCATTCACTTACATGGAGAGTGTGAATTTTTTAAATGTTAAAACAACGTCCTCTCTGTTCTGTTTCAGTATCCGTACTGTCCTGACGTTTTGAGAAAATACCGATGCCTTCCCTGACAGCAGTTTTTTGACTCCTCCATGCCACAGCGTCTGGAGCACCTGCCATCATGAATTCTGTTCTTTACAGAAATGATCAGTAAATTCCTGGTAGAAGCTTTCCAAAAGAAATATAAATGCCCATGAAATCATTTTTCAATCAAATGTTTAAAATCTCCAATAGAGAGCTGTTAAACACCAGCTGGGAAAATGAGGCTACTACACTTTCCCTCTTAGTCATTCTACTTGTGTCACCTTTCCTACTGAGGAAAGACATCTTCTAATTTCCTATATTTTTTCTATCTTTTTGATCATCAATCACTGAAACTTATGGAGGGGAAATTACTCCTCCAAGATACACATTAAAGGCTGTTGTGCTAAAAAATTTCCACCTCTACCTCTGTCTCCACTGTCTGTTTTCATATTTATGAAAGTATCAAAGCCCTAGAGAAAAGCAGAGGGGATTAAGTTGAGGATTTTGCTCAACAGTAGAGTGATTGCCTATCACACATGAGGCCTTGGGTTCAATCCCAGCATAAAAAAAAATAAAAGATATAAATCTTTTAAATCTAGGGAATTTCTTAGTAAATCAAAGGGAATCTCACACATGTTCATATGGTAACCTGTTCTATACTACTTTATTGGCAGTGATTATAAATTGCTCTCTTAAATAAAAACAAGTGTCATTCTTGATGTGATAACTCTGAAATACTTAACACTTCCAGAAATCATCCATAGGCAAACAAGAATAACATAGATGATATAACATGTGCTAGTTTACAAGTCATCAAAGTTTCTCTAAGACTCGAAAGTTGTCTCAACAGAATTTCTAGACCATTACTCAAAAGTTAAAGCTAGAGTGAGTTTGTATGTGATAATGACATACTTCTGATTATTCCATTTTCTTAAGAAATGATTGTTGTACCTTTGTCACTCCATTATAAACTCTCCTGGACATTTTCTGAAAATATTAAGTGAACAACTTCATCAAGTTACATTAAAATCTATTAGTGTAACAAATACCAGCAATATTCAGGTAATAGATACTGCATAAGAGGAGAAGCAAGGAAGCAAATACTCGTGAGGCAGGAATAATGTTAGAATTGTAGCAGTACAGCTAGGACCATACACTATTCTGAGTAGATGAATGGTCACATCCTGACTTTCTCCTTTCATTCACCTGGGACTAAGAATCCAGTTCACAGCACTGTCATCATTATTAAGAGAACCAGAGGTTGCTCAATAACTCACAAAGGTACTCAGAACTAAGTTATAGAGAGTGAGGAAGAACTGCCTTCTATCCCTCCTTGCTCCTTGAAGTTTCTGACATATCAACAAATAAACAGTAGCTTTATTATCAACAAAAGCAGGTCACAGAGATCTTCAGGAAAATCTAAGCCTGGTATTTAAGGGCATTTCTCACTCAGAAACTAATAATTCATAGATATCTAATCGTCTCAATGAAATATGGTTAGAGTTTTGAAAGATATTTTTAGTTGGTTGTAAATGTAAATAAGAAATATCACCTCGGTGATACCATGTTGCAGAGTGGGTGGGAGGAAGACCGTGGGGAGTAATTTAAGGAATAAGAATCCTTCTGAATATGATCAAGCCTCAAGAAATTGGAAGGAAACGAAAGCTGGAGGGAATCCCTTCATCAAAAGAAGGGAATTGTTAAGACTTTTGGTTTGGTGTTTTCTTTCCAAAATCCTCAAATGACAATGAATAGCAGGAAGAGTTTGGAGGGTCTGGTGGCCATTATTTCATGTTTGCTGCCTTCTCTTCTCTCATGGACTCTCACAGAATATGCTTCTTGACTTCTGAGCATAAGAAGTTTGAGGTTTTCTGATCTCTTCTGCATCTCCCCAATAGTTCACAGGAAAAGGAAAGAAATGAGGAGGGAGAAGGAATAACAATTACCACAATGGAAAGTGGTGATGCCTAACTGAAAGTTCCATTCTGCTGTTAGGTTGACTATTACCCAATGTAAATATTTACTCCTATATTTAGAGGATGAGGAGGGATTTGATAAAAGGAAAATTGAGAGAAGGCACCACAGGCCAAGGGTTGAGAATGAAAGACCAGAGCATTTTAAGGAATTCAAACACTTGGTGTTGATTGCCTATAAACTTCACAATGAGAAATATCTGAGGTCAGGTACCAGAGAGTTCTGAGATCTTGCAAGAAGTTTAGATTTTTGTCTTCTGGGAAATGGGGTTCCATTAAAATGTTTCTGAACAAGCTGGTGATAAGATCATATTGTCACATTAGAAACTCATTCTTGCAAATCCTTGGACAGGGCATTAGAGGTGAGTGGAGGGACTCAGAGTGAGTTGGTTTTAGAGATGTGCAGACAAGAGAGGAAGTTCCATCTCCAATATAAGATATAAAACACAGCATCAGATATTTGTGGTGAAGATGTTTATCTTGTTCCATGATGTGTGGCTCTAACAGAGTACTTGAGACTGAGTAATTTATAAGGACAGAAATTTATTGACTCACAGTTCTAGATACTGGGAAGTCCAAGACCAAGAGATCACATCTGACAAGAGCCTTCTTGTTATGTCACCCTTGATGTAAGGCAAGAGGGTAAGAGACAAGAAGAGGGGCCTAAATTTGTTCTTTAGAATGCAATTAATCCCCCCCTTCAATGAGGGTAAAGCTGTTGTGTCTTGATCATTACTGAAAGGTCCTCCATCTCTTAAGACAGTTACCATTGCAACTAAATTCCAATATGAGTTCTGGAGGGGACAAAAGAAACTTTAAAAATCCCCATTTATTACTATTAAGGTATTTTAAAATTAAATAGAAATGTACAAAACAGGCTGATCATCACAGAAACTTGGATCTGAAAAAGGGGTTGAAGTATTAAGTTCATTTTTTTTTTTCCTTTTCTACCGAGCAGCCCATGCTGGTATAGAACTTACTAGGTAGCCCAGGCTTGCCCCAAACTCACCTTCATCCAACCTCAGCTTCCCAACAGCTGGGTTTATAAGAATGCACCACTACACCCAGCTTAAATTTCGCTATAATTGTAACTGTTTGGTGGTGCTTTTTACTAAAAGACTGGCAATCTACTACTTTACTCCCTTCTAAAGAAATTGTAAGGAAATGAAATAAATATTTCAAATATCAGCATTTTTATTTCATTATTTATAATTTACAGGTATTGCAACTGCTATTTTCATTATTTGAAAAAAATTTGGCCAAGTAACTGTCAAAATAATATAAACTATTATCAGCTGTCTTTAGACTTTGGGAAGGTGGTCAAAAACAATTTGTTCATGTTTCATAAGCTGCATTGTGTCATAGTCATAATATCCCCTGGGTTTAACCACATTGACAAAATGGCAGTGTTTTTTTTTAAAGCTGAATAGTATTTCAGTGTGTGTGTGTGTGTGTGTGCATGTGTAAATATCACATTTTCTATATCTATTCATCTGTTGATGGGCACTTCAGTTAATTGAACATCTTGGCTATTATGATACTGCCTTGATGGACATGAAAGTGCAGATGAAACTTCAACATATGGATTCTATTTTCTTTGGACAAATCAGAAGTGGAATTTCAGGATTATATGGAAGTTTTATTTTTATTTTTTGAGGAACCACCAAGCCTTTTTGGGTAATAGTTGTACTAATTTAAATTCCTACTATCAGTGTACAAGGGTTCTTTTGTCCCTAAGCCAGCCAACGCTTGACACCATTTGTCTTTTGGGCAGTAGCCTTCTACAGGTATGGAGTGACATTTCATCATAGTTTTGATTCCCTAGTGATGTCCAGTATTTTCTCAAATGCTTGCATCTCTGCTTCCTCACCAGCATTGGTTGCTGTTTGCATTACTCATCATAGCCATTCACAGGAAATAATTACCGTGATAAAGAAACAGCCCACACAATGAGCGAAAATATTTGCAAGGTGTTCATTAGATAAGGGATTAGTTTCCAGAAGATAGAAAAATCTTAAAAAAAATAAACACCACATGAACAAATAATCCAATTAGCAAATGGGCAAATAAATTAAGCAATTTTGAGAAGAAAAGAAATGGCTAAAAAATACATGAAAAGTGTTCAGCATCCTTAGTCATAAATAAAATACAAGTCACAATGATAGATATTCCATGTGGCCCAGACACAATGGCTATCATGAACAATTCTAAGGGCTGGGATGTAGCTCGGTGGTACAGTGCTTGCCTAGCATGCGCGAGGCCCTGAGTTCGATCCCAGCACCAAAAAAGAAAAAAACAAAATGAACAATTCTATGTCCACCAAACATTTAGAACACTCTCTCTTCCTCAGAGAGTCATGCTGTTGAAGAATCATGAAGCGGTGACCACAGTTTGATCTCAGGGGAATTCTGAAGGCCTGTCTTAATCCCTACATATCTCATTGGTCTTTGATATGACTGTAGCTGTCCTTTAAAAGAGTTAACAAAGTGCTTTTACTGATGTGAAATACTGGCAAGGATGGGCAGAGAGGAACCTATTCACTATTGATGAGAAGGTAAATTAGTGCAACCATTGCAGAAATCATGTGATAACTTGATAGAAAGAAACTGGAAACCCTGACTCCATGGACCAGGTACTATTCTTGATTGTTTACCTCATTCCAGTTAGTACCTGGTGTGCCAGATAGACTTCAGTCCCATGAAGGTAAGATTATGCTCTATTCTGCGAATTTTATTTAAGTGAACACACTTCGATACACAGTTGAAATGTGTGGTGTCATTCTACCTGTAACATGAACATATGGAACGATAAATATTGCTTTTTCTTTGGGCAGTAGTACAACAAGGGCGAACCTGCAGAAAAAGCAAGTGTGTCTTTGGTATACGCCTGACTTGGAGGTCTTGTTTCCTAAAGACCACTGACATTTCATCTGTATTTCACGTACTAATCCTGAAGTTCTGTGAATACTGAAAATTATTCAGTGAGCTTATGATAAATTTCAGATTCCAGGATGACAGGAATGGGTCCAGAAGGACAGAAAGCAGATGTTTCCATTCAACAACATGCCTGTTTGTTTGAAGGATGTTTGAAAGACACTGGAATTTTCTAGCCATTTCTGCATAGCATTCTGAATTAGAATTGTTTGCTTTTGTATGGCAGTAACTTCTTTTAAGACCTTTTTTTGATGACCTGAAACATTCATAAGACTTGTGGCCAGAGGAATGTGGATCAATATTGTTGCCATTCTCTTCTTGTCACTTAAAATACAATTTTGCAGTAGCACAAAAACCTTAAAAGCAATGTTTTTAGGGGAGAGAAGTTTCTGTATTCTTTTCTTCTCCACTTTCTTAAACTTAAGAACATTAGATTTCTAGCATAGTAGAAATACTTATCATTTCTGCCTAGCACACCTGGGTTTGCTCACAATGACCAATGATAGGAAGAGAATATGATGCAGAGGATGGAGACAAACTGGTCATTCTGGTATTTAGGCTTGTGAGATGAAAATAGGAAAAGGAGAAGTAGGAAATCGTAACTTCTAAATTTTTCCATATCTCTTTGATTTCAGTTAGGTTTGGATGTTAAGGAAGAACAGGGATGTTGTAGGAAGAAGAAAGCTTTGGGTCTTGTATGGATCTGCATAGAGCCCAATCAGTGGCTACCTGCACAACCTGAGGCCAAGCCAGATGAGAGTCTCGTTAGGCAATAAAGAGTGATAAGACAGAAATTGGGCTGGAAGGTTTGCTTTTCACAGCTTTCTATCACAGCAAGGCAAGACAAAAACCGAAATATTCCTTTATCAACATTATAACAAGGCAGAGCCAGGGAGAAGTGGGGAATGAATGAGAAACCAGGTGCTTTGTGGACAGCCTGATGACAGTTCTACCCACAGGGCCTGGAGTGGTTGGGTGTAACAGGACCCACAACCCTGGCTTGGGATGGACCTCCTACAGCAGGAGGTCTCAGGGAGGTCATGGGATTTGTTTTACCAGTGAGAACAAAGGTGAGCTAAGTGATCAGCAGAGGGACACTAGGTTGTCCCTGTCTTCAGTTCTGCCAAGGTGAGGCCTTCTATGTGCAGGGGGCCAGCAGCCGTAGGCATGAAATGAGATTCACAATGAGCTTCAAGCCTGGGGACAGGGAGCATCTTCCCCCAGCCAGGTGGTCATAAAACTCTTCTCACCTAGATGTCCTCAGAGAGAATTAGGGAAACTGTGTACTTCTTTTACTAAAAGATAAAGAGTACAACTGAAGGAAAACAGGTAGTTTATTGTTTGTTCATTTATTTACCTGACGCAGTGTCTCTGTTTCCCAGGCTGGACTCCAAATCTTGATCCTCCTGCTTCAGCCTTCTGAGTGCTGGGATACAAGTGCACGCCACCAACCTAGCCTAAAATGGTCACTTCAATTTTTGCATAACCCACATTTTTAGACATAATTTTAAAAGCATATTTGACTGCATGTCTGAAATGTATGCATAATTTTTCAACTGTGTTACAAACATTTATGGAATGAATGAAACAAGCAAGATAGAAGAGATAAAATGTATATTTAAAATGCTTATCTTCAGCAGTAGAGTTCCCCAGACAGGTACGTGTTCAAAGCCACACCATTGCTTTAGCACTAAGATTATGTCTCCTACCTATGTGTTAGCCACAGTTAAAATGAGCCAGAAGAATAAATCATGAAGTAGACACAATTTGTTTTCAATTCTCCCAGGACTCATCATTTTCCTCAGCTGCCTATTTTTCTCAACTCGTAAATACTATGCTCTCGGGGAAAACTCTGATATTAATTATCAGTCTCAGAATGAATTTATGAGTAGTAATTTCACCTTTGATAAATCTCATGGCTCCAATACTGACACTGCACAAAGTTCAGAAAGAATTTACTAATGTTAAATGGTTAAAGATTTAGGATATTTAAAGTTAGTTCAGGTGCAACCATATCTGGCTTCCATAGCCACTACTTTCAATTATGGAAGTGTACAGGCATTAAAGCAAAAACTTCTAGCATTGCCGGCCTTGGAGGTGCACACCTATAATCCCAGCAATTCAGGAAGCTGAGGCAGAAGGATCTTTTTTTTTTCATCATATCTATTTTGTCTTGAAGCCCTGAAATTCTATTTTTACTTTTTCCAGTCTGTTCGAGGGGCTTGGATTATATTTTTGATTTGACTTAAGCAGTTTTTATTTCCATAGTTTTTCTTTCTTTCTTTTTTTCTTTCTTTCTTTCTTCTTTCTTTCTTTCTTTCTTCCTTCCTTCCTTCCTTCCTTCCTTTCTTCCTTCCTCCCTCCCTCCCTCCCTCCCTCCCTCCCTCCCTCTCTTTCTTTCTTTCTTTTTCTTTCTTTCTTTCTTTCTTTCTTTCTTTCTTTCTTTCTTTCTTTCTTTCTTTCTTCCTTCCTTCCTTCCTTCCTTCCTTTCTCTCTCTCTCTCTCTTTCTTTCTTTCTTTCTTTCCTTCCTTCTTTCTTTTCTTTCTTTCTTTCATTTTTTGAAACTTCCTATATCTTTATGTTCCCCTCTCATATCTTGTATTGTCTTCCTTTGCCTCATTTTGTATCTTTTTTGATTTCCTTTTTATAATTTTTTATTAGGGTATATTCATTATACAGGTGGGGGATTCATTGTAACAACTCCAATCAGACTCCTATTGTACAGTATTTACATTGCTACCATTGTCTCTACCCTCAACCCCCTCCCCACTCCACATAAAGAAATTAGAAGATACTGCTTAGTTCTGCTTCATAGAGGCATATGAAGTCCATTTGCCATATACTGTCACCTTGATCTCCTTCCATCATCTTCCACCCTCATACTAGTACCCCTCCCTGCCACACACACACACACACACACACACACTGTACCTGTTTTATAGAACTCATTTTCATTATTAATATTTAAGTTGATGTTCAAAGTGGTATCTCAATGTATGCCCTAAGTAGATGTGCTTTACTTTGGTCTGTTCAATCCCTTCGCATATTCTCCCTTACCCCTTTACCTCTCACCCCCCCATTTTAAACAGCTTTCAATACACATCCTTATATCCTCTACCTTCACATTTTATGTTATGCAATATTACTATTGCTCTATCAATCTCTTTTCCTTATCTTCTTTCCCCGAGTTCCATAGAATAGTTCCACTGTTATAAACATGTTCTACAGATGAGTTTCTATATGATTATGCTTGTTTTTATGTATATGTTCATCTTTGGATCTATCTTCCATGTATGAGAGAAAACATGTGGGTTTTGGGTTTCTAATCCTGGCTGGCTTCACTTTACATGATGTCCTCCAATTGCATCCATTTACCTTCAAGCCATATGTCATTATTCCTTATGGCTGAGTAATATTCCATTGTGCATATATGCTACATTCTCCTGATCCATTCATCAGTTTCAGTCTTCTACATGTACATAGCCAGTTTTCCCAGCAAAATTTGTTGAAGAGGCTGTCTTTTCTCCATCATGGATTTTGGGATCCTTTGTTGAAAATCAGTTGGCTATTGATGCCTGTGTTCATGTCTGGATCTTCTATTCTAATCCGTTGGTCTCCCTGTCTGTTTTTGTGCCAGTACCATGCTATTTTTAATTGTTATGGCTCTGTAATATAGTTTGAAGTCAGGTATTGTGATGCCTCCAGCATTGGACTTTTTATTCTGAATTACTTTGGCTATTTGAGATCATTTGTGTTTCCATATGTATTTTAATATTGATTTTTCTATTTCTGTAAAGAATATCATTGGAATTTGGATAAGGATTGCCTTGAACATGTAGATTGCTTTTGGAAGTATGACAATTGTCACATTGTTGATTCTACCAATCCATGAGCTTAGATTTTCTATATTGGGGGAAAAGGAGATCACTTTAACTCACTAGCTTTGGCTTCAGAGTCAAAGTAAAATATTTAGTAGATTCTTGATTTATAGTGTTGGATTTGAATAGAATAAACACATACCCTAGATACTTGGTTTTTGGTTTTGGTCCATACCTTGCTTCAACCCACAATACCTATTAGACAGCATGCACCAGCAGGCAAATAATTGCCATTTTTTCTTTCTAAATATCTTTAAGTAAACATTAGTCACCTTGGTTTCCAAACCGTTTTGCCCAAAAAATGAGGAATTTGATTAGGATGTTGCTAAACCTCTTCCAGTTGTGTTATTTTTCTTAAACTTTACAAAATGTGGGGGCTACCTCTGTGGGTATGCAGCTTAATATTTCAAAGTCTGTCTTCCCCATGCCTTTTAGTAGAGTTGTAAAAAAGATATGGGCTTCTGAATCAGACAGATATGTCTTAGGATTCATGTGTTGCCACTCATCAACTTAAGACATCTTCAAAGATGCTGTGGCTTTCTACACCTGCATAACCTCAATCTTCTGGTTTAACTGATTGCTTCACCACCAGACATCAGACCCAGACACCTGACCCAAATGAGTGATAGACAGCTAGTGAAAAGACACAAGAATTGCAGACAAATGGTAATTCAGAGAGAGAGAGAGAGAGAGAGAGCTCAAATAACCCTAAATGTCTAATTGAGGACATACCAACCCACTTCTTATCCTTTGATGTTCTTGTGATTTTCCCATTTTATTTATACTATAAAACTCTCAACACCAGCCTGGATAATGATTGTAGCTAGTATTTACTGAGGATTTTTCTATTGGCATGGATCATTTTATTTATGCTCAGTGACTCTCTTCAGTGGGATTATCATTCACTCTATTCTCATAAAAAGAAAACTAATGGGCTGGCAAGTGGCTCAGGTGGTAAACTCCTGCCTAGCAAGCGTGAGACCCTGAGTTCAAACCCAGTACCACCAAAAATAAATACATAAATAAATAAGCTAAGACAAAGGACTATTAAATAATAAATCTAAGTTCACACATCTAGTAAGGAAGATGACCCTAAAGGCCATGCCATAACCAGTGCCCCACACTGCCTCTTGGCACAGGTGGAAGACATCTGTTACCCATCACTGCCACTACCTGGACCCACATTCATGGCTGACATAGGTGATTATTCAATGCTGATTGGTGTTCTACTCAGCAAAGACGGCAGCGTGTGAGTGCCTTTGCTGTGATGATTGTATGTTGTTTCTCTGCCATAAAGAGATGGAACATGCTGGCACAAACTTACTCCTCTAGCCAACGGCTCAATCTGTCTTAATAATTTCCCCTGCTTCCTTACTTCTCTTTCTTCCTAATTGTACCACAGGGATTTGAAGTTGTAGCTTACTGTAGAGAAAGGAAAATGGGACTGTTACCTGAATGAGAGAGAGAGAGAGAGAGAGAGAGAGAGAGAGAGAGAGAGAGAGAGAGAGAATATAAGGAAATATTTACTTAATGAGAAAAAAATGTTGTGTGCAATTGGAATATTACAAAATCAGTGAATCAATGTTTTGCATGATAGTTCAGGGTCCTTTGTTTTTTATTAACTCAGTGTGGAAATATGTGTTTGTGTAGCTTAAAGTCTCAGATCAAATGTGCTGATAATCAAACAAACAAATTCTGTGTGCAACACTGACTTCATGTACTCAAGCAGAGAAGACCTCCCCAGGGAATCAACAGTCTCCTGGTCTGCAGAGCAGACAGAAGCAACATGAGCACAGCAGGAAAGGTAAGCTAAGCAGATTCTACTGCTGGAAATACATTCTAATTTTATATATTAAAGGACACAATTTCTGTGCATAATCTAAAATTAACATCTAAATTAGAAATAATATATGTTCAAATGCAATATTCAAAATATGCTGTAATGTATGACATCTATGACTACAATGAGATTAAACTATCACAAATATCTTTAACAAAAACATATGGAATTTGTATCTGTTAAAGTCTTCCTTTTCTATACTTGTATCACTTGTAGAAATGTGATAGCCAATTGTGACCAATTTGTAAATCTAAAATTTGAAATGTCTTTAACCAACAGGCTAACTTTATATCAAGAAAGCATAACTAAATGCACCACTCTTTGTAGTCACATTATAATGAACACAATAAAGTCTAGACTGACTAGTGTTTTGAGAGAGAAATTTTATTCAGAAGATTTGAGATATCTTCTTCACATTTCATAAAATCTCTTACAAAAGGCATATTGGTTTCAAACCATTAGAACCATCCAATATAGCACACGGCATAAAATTTCCACAGAAAGTTCACAGAACAGTACTTTCTCTGTACAAAAATGAAAGTAATTTACAGAAAAGAAATACTAATTCAAGTCGAATCACTGTTAGCAATGAGAACACCCAATTTTCCACAAATTCATTCTTATTTGTTCAATGTCTTTAAAGTTCAGAGAAATGCATACAGTTGTTCAATATAATTAATTCATACTGATTAACTGCTTCATTACAAAAGCCTGTGCCTTTGTTTCTAGTAAATATTTGCTGGAAATACTTGATGGTTTAGGCATGGTTCACACAGAACAATCTCACTATGACAATTCCATTGAAAGTGTCTGAGGTTTCTACATATACTGTGTGACACATCAACCCCACATCCACAAAACTGGATGGAAATCACATAAATGGACCATGGTTAGTATTCGTAATCTACCTCATTTCATTTTTCTCATGTCCAGTTACTTATCATGGCATATTATATTTCAAAGAAAATTATTATATAAAAGAAAAATTAAACTTACCATAACTCAGCATAAAACGTAGTGAATTCACAGGACAGAAGCGTAAACCAATTGTATTAATTAAAATAAGAAAAGATGTAATAGGAAGTTAATCTCTTAAGTACATTGTCAGTAACTTAGTTCTGTGATAACCCTTCATTTATGATAACAATTCTTCTGCCTGCAAAATAATAAAATCCTAGCCAAGCATGGTGACATATGTTTGTAATACCAGCACTCAGGAGGCACAAGCACAAGCATCCTGAGGACATGGCCTGCCTAGTTTGCATAGTCAGTTCAAGTATAGCCTGAGTGACACATCCAAACCCAGTATCAACAATCCAAGGACCAGGGGTGTAACTCAGTTACAGAGTTCATGCCTAGCATGCACAAAGCCCTGAGTTCAATTCCCAGCACCACAAGAAATAATCATCATCATAATAGCAGAGATAAAATCATAGACCTTCATGTACAAGCCAATAGCTGTGGGTAAACAACCAATTTCAAAGCAGCATTCAGAAATATCAGTAAAAAAAAACACCTGTGAAGAAAAAAAACCACACAGGATGGACTAGAAAATGTGCTCACTTTATCTGCGTGTCTTAGATTTAATTATGTTTCCCTGTCCTTATGTTCTTCGTTTACACATTTTTAAAAGGTATTTGTATTTTCTTGGTAAGCTCTGGAAGTGCCCATTTCAAGGAACACTGGTGAGGTACCAGACATAGGACTAGATACATGTAGACATGTACAAAGGAAAAAAGACAACTCCTGTCTTCAAGAGCAACATTCTTCTGTCTCTTTTCCAGGTAATAAAATGCAAAGCAGCTGTGCTGTGGGAGTTAAAGAAACCCCTTTCCATTGAGGAGGTGGAGGTCGCACCCCCTAAGGCCCATGAAGTTCGTATTAAGGTGAAACTTTTTAATAAATTCAGTTTAATTTTAGGTTTAAAAAATTCAGTAATGGGGTTGGGAGCATGGCTCAAGTGGTAGAGCGCCTGATTCCTATCTAGAATGAGTCCCTGCATTGAAAGCCCAGTCCTGACAAAAAGAAAGAGAGAATATTCAAAATAGGAAAAGCAATATTCTATTAAGATGCACTTATTTAAACAATAAATTACATTTGGGATAGCTAAAATTGTTAAATTTAACATGACTATGTATTGTATAATCCCTGAAAAAAAATCTGAAGAATATATGTGTGTGTGTGTGTGAATGTGTGTGTGTGTGTAAAGGGATATATATTTTCTTGGTGTTAATCTGTAATTTTTACTTCCACCAAAAAAAAAAAAAAGCAGAAAAACTCTACCCAAAAACTCCTAAACACCACAAACTGCTTCAGCAATGTATCAGGATACAGAATCAGCTTACAAAGATCAGTAGCCTTTCTATACATCAAGAATGAACAAATTGAGAAAGAATATAGGAAAACAATGCCATTTACAATAGCCTCAAAAAAAAAAAATCAAATACCTAGGAATAAACTTAACAAAGGAAGTAAATGACCTCTACAATGAGAACTACAAACCACTGAAGAAAGAGATCAAGGAAGACTACCAAAAGTGGAAACATGGGAGCATGCCCAGGATTGGTAGAGTTGACATAGTAAAAATGACAATACTACCAAAAGCAATCTACAAGTTCAACACAATTCCCATAAATATCACAATAACATTCATCACAGAGATTGAAAAATCTACCCTGAAGTTCATCTGGAAACACAAAGACCACGAATAGCCAAGGCAAATACAGCAATGCTGGAGGTAATCACAATACCTGACTTCAAACTATACTACAGTAGCCGTAGCAATAAAAACAGCATGGTATTGACACAAAAACAGATATGATGACCAGTAGAACAGAATAGAGGACCCAGATATGAATGCATACAACTATGCCTACCTAATTTTTGACAAAGGACAGCCTCTTCAACAAATGTTGCTGGGTAAAATGGTTATCTACATGCAGAAAACTGAAACTAGATCCATGTCTGTCACCCTATACTAGTATCAATTCATAGTGGATAAAGGACTTTAATATCAGACCAGAAACCTTGAGGTTAGTCAGGAATGAGCAGGCAATACACTGGAAGCAATAGGTACAGGCAAGAACTTCCTCAGTAGAACTCCAGCAGCCCAGCAACTAAGAGAAAGGATGGACAAATGGAACTACATGAAATTAAAAAACTACTGCACAACAAAAGAAATGATCTCTAAACTGAAGAGCCCATGCAGAGTGGGAGAAAATATTGGCTAGCTATACATCAAAGGACTGATAACCAGAATATACAGGGAGCTCAATAAACTAAATCTCCGAAAAAAAGAACCAATAAAGAAGTAGGCAACTGAACTAAACAGAATTTTTTCAAAGGAAAAAGTCCAAATGGCAAAAAAAACACATGAAAAAAATGCTCACTATCCCTGGCCATAAAAGAAATGCAAATTAAAACCACACTAAGATTCCACCTCACTACTGTGAGAATAGCTAGCTTCAAGAACCAACAAAAAACAACAACAAATGTTGGTGAGGATATAGGGAGAAAGGAACCCTCATACACTCCTGGTGGGAATGTAAGCTACTACAGCCACTCTGGAAAACAATATAGAGGCTTCTTAAAAAACTAAACATAGATCTGCCATATGACCCAGAAAGGCCACTCCTAGTGATATACCCAAAGGAATGTGATTCAGGTAATTTCAAAGGCACCTGACACTCATTTTCATTGCAGCACTATTCACAATAGCCAAGCTATGGAAACAGCCAAGATGTCCCACTACCAATGAATGGATTAAGAAAATGTGGTATTTATAACTAATGGAATTTTACGCAGCCATAAAGAAGAATGAAATTTTATCATTTACAAGAAAATGGATGGAACTAGAGGACATCATCTTAAGCGAAGTTAGGCTCAGAAAGCCAAAAATCCCATGTTTTTCCTCATTTGTTGATTATAGACCTAAAACAAATGCAGTAATGTTATTGGACATGGGTCACACACTAAAGGGAGAATGCACACAGGAGGAAAAGGGAAAGGGAAGGAAACTAAAAACTTAAATGTGGTTGATGTGCCCACTGTAGAGGTGTGCATAAAGTAACGTTAAACTGGCAGAAGCCACTGTGAGAAGGGGATCAGGAAGTAGTGAAGAGGTCTGGCAGAGATAAACCAGTGTGAATTGCAATACACAAGTACATGGGAGCAATGCTAGCAATCTCTCTGTATAGCTATCTTTATCTCAAACTAGCAAAAATGCTGTCTTTCTTATTATCTCCTATGTTTTCTCTTCAATAAAATGAGAGAACAAGAGGGTGGAACAAGTTCTGCCCAGAAAGGGGGAAGGCTGGAGGAATGGGGAGGTGGCCCAAACAATGTATACACATGTAAGTAAATGTAAAAATGACAAAATAAAAGAAAGAAGAAAAAATTTAACATGACCAAAGAATACATATTGCATAATTCCCCCCAAATTTTGAAGAATATTTATGTTTTATAGAAAAGTGCAAAGGGATATATATTTTCTTGATGTTAATTTGTAATTTTTACTTCCACCAAAAGCATGTCTTCTTGTATATCATATAAAATAAACATTTCAGGATGAATTACTTCACAGGAGCCATTATTTGGGAAAGAAAAGTTTGGACAATCTTGAGAATAAACTAAGTCTTTTGTGCTTTCAAAGTGTAGAAATTATTAGCAAGACTCTTGAGAATTCTTCAAAGCACAAATTTTATGAAATCAAGTAAGTTAAATCTTCTAGAGTCAAACTCTTTCTAGGATCTAAACATCTTCTCTTTATTCTCTAGATGGTGGCCACAGGAATCTGTCGCTCAGATGACCATGTGATTGCTGGAACTATTACCATGCCTTTCCCATTGATTCTAGGCCATGAGGCAGCCGGCATCGTGGAGAGCATTGGAGAAGGAGTGACTACAGTAAAACCAGGTACAGAATTCATGCTCAGGTTTTGCAGTTAGGTTCAACATCCCAAGACTATCCAGCCCAGATAAGGAAATTGAGGCAATGAGAGATGCGGAACTTTGCACAGAATCTCAGAGGAGAAGCCCTTTAGAGGACTAAAGGGCTTCCTCCTTTCCTTTCTCCCTGCCTGACTCTGGCATGTTGTATCAAGACAGCCATATATTTTCTCCTTCAAAACTATTTTTTTCTCTAGTAGATGTCAGGCACCAGGTGAGGGCATGGGGAACATAAGAGTGAAAAGAGAGAGACATGGTGCCTTCCAGGTGAAATTCAGAATCAAATAACTTCCCTGTTAGTGTTGCTCAGCACTGTCTTCTGTCAGGGTCCAAACAGAGCTACAGATGGGTCAAAGGGCGAGTGTGTAGGTCACCAGTCTCCAGATCAGTGACTGGAAACTGTTCTGAGTCGAGTGCATGTAATGGGGCCTGTGAGGCTGTGGCTGAAAAAAAATGGAGCCCATTCACCAATTTCCTCTTCCAACATGGCCTTCCTTCTTGAACCTAGTAAAAGTAAAACAGAGTATATGCAAGAAAATGCAAAGAAAGAGCAAGAGTCATCCAGCTATAAATAATGCCATTTATGTTGACTTTAGTTATGCTCAAGAGGACAGGTTACAAATTATCTCCGTTTTAATTCATACTTTATCTTTAATTCATTGTTTATTAATATGCTTTCATATGTAAAAAGTGAATAAACAGAGAATTTCCATGCCATCATTTCCAGATAAACTTTATAAAATGTAAGGAGCCAACCATTTTTGAGGTCTTCTGGATAGGTAGTATAAACATTTAAAAAGACAAATTATGGGACAGGGGAAGTAGCTCAAGTAGTAGAATACCTGCCTAGCATGTGTGAGGCCCTGAGTTCAAACCTTAGTACCACCAAAAAAAGAACATTTAATTCTAAAATGATCACTTTAACTACTAGATTTGAACTGTGAACAGAAAAATGAAGTAGGCTACTTTGAATTTCAGCTCTTGGTATTTCCTTTAGTTGGAAATAATTTAATAATAAAAAGATTTTCTTATTTTTCACTCTGCTCTATGTCAGGAAAAATAGATAATTCATAATTTATTATCAAAACATTACAATGTAAGTTCTCTTGAAATTTTACCCCATTTTCATTACTTTTCTTTCAAATGAATTCACTTCATATGATAAGCATAGTCATTTTGAAAAACTAAAAATTGATTATCAAAATTATCATTTACATTTTAACCATGACCATGTTTAGTTTGTTTTTTAATTGTAAATATATTAATTTTATTACATTTACTATTTTATTTTTAGGTTTTTTTTGTTTTAATTTTATTGTGAGTATTTTACAAAATATCAGATTTCTCCATTATCTAATGGAACTATGGCCACCAGCTTGCAACTAAAATGTATATTTATACTTAAGGCAGTGAGAGTATTTAAAGTTTAACTAAGGATTAAATGAGGTAGCTGATGTGGGCAAACTCCCCAGGAGAAACCAGGGTGTAGCTTTTAAAATCCATGTTGTTTTCTCCATTCACATTTCCTCTTTGGAAATCTTCAGCACATATAAACCCAGTGGGTAACAAGGCTTACAGGGTGGGACCAATGACACTGTTGTGATTGGATTCTATTTCTTGCAGACTTCTCAAAGACACACACCTTTACATGTATGCTTAAAGTTTTTGCTTTATTAATTTCTGGATAGAAATTTATGGAAAATTTCTTTTGTCCCACTTCAGGTGATAAAGTCATTCCACTCTTTCAGGCCCAGTGTGGAAAATGCAGAACTTGTAAACACCCTAAAAGCAACTCATGTTTGAAAAGCGAGTAAGTTTCTTATTGTCTCCTTACACAGCTAAAGATGTTCCATATTAGTTGTGCCCCTGTCTCATGTTCTTTCTGTGTCTGTTTCACTGACCAGCATTATTAGCTACAAGGGGACCTTGCTGGATGGCACCTCCAGGTTCACCTGCAAGGGGAAGACCATCTACCACTTCTTGGGCACCAGCACCTTCTCCCAGTACACAGTGGTGGATGAGATCTCAGTGGCTAAAATTGATCCCTCTGCACCACTGGAGAAAGTCTGCCTCATGGGCTGTGGATTTCCAACTGGTTATGGCTCTGCAGTCAAAGTAGCCAAGGTAGGACTGACAATAGCCAATAAAGGCAGCTGCACTCAATCTGTCAGGAAGACAAAGGGAAGCAATTTCTCTCAAGAATCAGAGATTATTTTCATACATTTGTGGTGCTGATCCAATTATTAATAGAAAAATAGCACCAGAAGTTATTTGAGAGCATGTTATAGAAAATTCACCTGTTTAATGAAAATGCTGTCAAACCAGCTGAGTATGGTTACCACATCCATAATTGCAGCACAAGTGAAGCTGAGACAAGAAGGCTGCAAATTTATGGCCAGCTTGGACTACACTGAGACTCTATCTCAAAAAAAAATCAAGAAATTAATGAGTGAGTATAAGCAAAGAACATGATATATGTGTATGAAAATGTCATGATGAAGCCCATTAAAAATATACAGAAATATTGGTGATACATAAGAAAAAGTAAGGATTTTATTTTGTTTTGTCTTTTTCACTTATTCACATGTGCATACATTGTTTGGGTCATTTCTCCACCCTGCTCCCCTCCCCCTCTTCCCCCCCCCCTCAGTTCCAGGCAGGTCCTGTTCTGCCCTTATCACTAATTTTGTTGAAGAAATGACAAAGCGTTTTTGCTAGCTGAGTGAAGGATAGCTATACAGAGAGATTCCTACTATTGCTTTCATGTACCCATGTGTTACGACCCATGTTGATTCAACTCTAACTGATCTTTACATTGGTTCCTGATCCCTTTCTCATGTTAACCTCTGTCTCTTTAAGGTTTCTGTATTAGTTCCTCTGGAGTGGGGACATCAAATGCTTTCATGTTTTGGGTTTTCTACCTATTCCTGTATCTTCCATATGTGCTCTCCCCTTGTCATGTGATCCAAGTCTAACCACATTGCTGCATTTGCTCTAGATCTAAAGTCTGCATCTGAGGGAGAACATACGATTTTTGATCTTCTGAGCCTGGCTGACCTCGCTCACAATGATGTTTTCCAGTTCTATCCATTTACCTGCAAATAATGAGATTTCATTCTTCATGGCTGAGTAAAATTTCATTGTGTACAAGTACCACATTTTCTTGATCCATTAGTTGATAGTGAGGCATCTTGGCTGTTTCCATAACTTGGCTATTGTGAATAGTGCTGCAATAAACATGGGTGTGCAGGTGCCTCTGGAGTAAACTGTGTTGCATTCCTTTGGGTATATCCCCAGGAGAGGGATTGCTGGATCATATGGCAGATCTATGTTTAGATTTTTAAGAAGTCTCTCCAAATGTTTTTCCAGAGTGGTTGCACCAGCTTGCATTCCCACCAGCAGTGTATGAGGATTCCTTTTTCCCAACATCCTCACCAACACCTGTTGTTGGTGGTGTTTTTGATGATAGCTATTCTAACAGGGGTGAGGTAGAATCTTAGTGTGGTTTTGATTTACATTTCCTTTATGGCCAGAGGTGGTGAGCATTTTTTCATGTGTTTTTTGGCCATTTGAATTTCTTCTTTTGAAAAAGTTCTGTTTATTTCAGGTGCCCATTTCTTAATTGGTTCATTGATTTTAGGAGAGTTTAGTTTCTTAAGTTCCTGTATATTCTGGTTATCAGTCCCTTGTCTGATGTATAGGTGGCAAATATTTTCTCCCACTCTGTGGGTGTTCTCTTCAGTTTAGAGACCATTTCTTTTATTGTGCAGAAGCCTTTTACTTTTATGAAGTCCCATTTATTCCTCCTTTCTCTTAGTTGCTGGGCTGCTGGGGTTCTATTGAGGAAGTCTTTGCCTATACCTATTAGTTCCAGAGTGTTTCCTGCTCTTTCCTGTACTAACTTCAGAGTTTTGGGTCTAATATTTAGGTCCTTGATCCATTTTGAGTTGTTACTAGTACAGGGTGACAGACATGGATCTAGTTTCAGTTTCTTGCAGACGGGTAACCACTTTTCCCAGCAACATTTGTTGAAGAGGCTGTATTTCTCCATCGTATATTCTTGGCAACTTTGTCAAAAATGAGGTGGGTATAGTTGTGTGGATTCATATCCAAGTCCTCTATTCTGTTCCACTAGTCTTCATGTCTGTTTTTGTGCCAGTACCATGCTGTTTTTATTGCAACTGCTTTGTAATATAGTTTGAAGTCAGGTATTGTGATACCTCCAGCATTGCTCTTTTTGTTGAGTATTGCCTTAGCTATTTGTGGTCTCTTGTGTTTCCAAATAAACTTTAGGGTAGATTTTTCAATCTCTATTATGAAAGTCACTGGGATTTCATTTTAAGCAAAAGTTCTTATATCTTGTGAAATTTTAGGACTGGGCACTCATTTAGTCACTAATTCTGAAGTCAGAGAGTACCTGTGTACTTCAGGCACAGTAGGTTCTGCTAGGTTGAGCAGCTAAAGTAAATGGAATGAAGGATTTGCCTTTGAGGAGTATAGGGGAATGGTACCCCACTCCCAGCACTATGATCTACAGAGATTCTATAGCATTACGTGAGACACCATTGAGGCAAGGGTCACCACTCTGTGGATCCCAGTAAGTAATGAAACTTCAGCAATGGATTCACTGTACTCATTATTGGTATATCTTCTTGTCATGAACACATGGTGTGCATGCGCACATCCAGCACATATGCTTCAGAAGAGGTACGTTTCTAGTTGAAATCCTGTAAGCACCTATTTCCCAAAGGCAGTGTTTTCCATTTTTATGAAATGATGATCCAGAGACAGAAAAATATTTGCTCAAATTTTTGTAACTGATAAACACACAGAAACTAAAACATTGTTCTCAAAACTCCCGCTGAAACCATTCTACACAATGACTATCATCTTTAAATCACAAGTCCTATATTTTTCTAAGTAACACAGAAAGTGGTGAATTCCATCCTTACGGGAATGTAACAATGAGGTTACTTGAACAGCAGTATTTTACCTACACTAAAGGCTAGGGATCGAAGGTTAGGCTTATTAAATAGCCTGTAGCCAATTTACAGCACAACTTTTCCAAATTTCTGTGACATCAGCCCAAAAGGCAATCAACCCCAGTCCTTGTAGAATTTCATCTGTTGTAGCAGGTGGTCTCAGTAAGCCAAGGAGAATCATGATAATGGAGTTCATTCATTGTTAAATACAGACCAACTTTTCATTTCATTATCCACTTGTTTATTTAAAATCAGGGAAGACTTGATGTGGTAGTACATGCCTGTAATTCCAACATTGGGGAATGAAGGTAGCAGGATCACAAGTTCCAGGCCAGCCCCTGCTACCAAAAATAAAAATCAGGGAATCAGGGATAAAGACCCTCAAAGACAACTTTCATCTGAAGCTACAGTATCTTAAAGTGACAAGTTGAATTTTACTTACTGTTTAGAATTTGCTTTAAGCCAAGAATAACTTTTGCATAAATCACAGCTAATTGCTGCACTCACTACACGAGTTGTGATTAACGAAAGTTCACGAACCAAGAAGAGTTAATCATTCATAAATTGATTTGGTTAATTTTCAGTCTCCTGGAGTAACATTGTCCATTTATGTCATTGCCCAAAATTACTTTTAAAGAAAATGTTTTATTAATGTATATTAATGTAGAAAGGGTTTACACCATAGTGTTTCACCCACACATATATTATACATTGACCGGACTGACCCCCTCTTTTGCTCTGCCTTTTCACCAACACACCTCCAACCTATTTTTCAACAGCTTTCAGTGAATCGCTCTGTGCCACTTTCATATATGCACACATTGTACATGTGTAAGATACTGACACTTAATTCAATGAATTTAAGCTATTGCAAGTTTCTTTAAGATTAGAGTTACTGAGCTATCAGAATGACTCAAGCAGGAAGAGCACTTACCTAGCAAGCATGAGGCCATGAGTTCAAACCCCAGTGCTGTCAAAAAAAAATCATTTAACTGGGACTTTTAACTTCTAAGCAAAAACATTTTTAAAAAAGTTCGAGTACTGACATTTAGTGCTCAAAAATCACCCAGTCCACTCATTCTCAGCCTGGGTTTCCCTTTAGAGTGACCTAAGGATGGAACTCTACCTGCTGAGATTCTGATTCAGTTGTCATGAGCTGTGACCTGGACCTTACTGCTTTGTAAAACTCTCCAGATGAGATTAATGTGTAGCAATGTTTGAGGACCACTGATGTAGCTTAACCTCTTCTGTTTAAACATGAAGCAATTGTAGACAAAAGAGGCTTTGACAGAAGGTGGAACATAAGTCTAAGTAGCTGCTGATAGCAGACAAGGTTTGGCACTTTATACCTCCTGGGTACTTTCTAACAATCATCTTTTCATTTTCTGAAAACACAGGTCACTAAGGGCTCCACCTGTGCTGTGTTTGGCCTTGGAGGCGTTGGTCTGTCTGCTGTCATTGGCTGTAAAGCAGCAGGAGCAGCCAGGATCATTGGAGTGGACATCAACAAAGACAAATTTGCAAAGGCCAAAGAATTGGGTGCCACTGAGTGCATCAGTCCTCAAGACTATGACAAACCCATCCATGAGGTGCTACAGGATATGACCGACGGGGGAGTGGATTTTTCATTTGAAGTCATTGGTCGCCTGGACACCATGGTTGGTAACATGATATTCCTTAAGAGTTCTATTTCTGTGCTTTGGATTGCAGAATGTTTTGTATAAAGGTATTCTAGAATGGCAACATCTCCTGATTGTTACTTGGGTTTTTTAATTCATTGCCATGAGAACTCCTTCACGTTACCATTTAATAAAAAATCTTTCTCAAGTAAAATTTCTCTATTAACAAGGGAAAGTTTGATTTTTAATTAAGCCATTGCAAGTTAGCTTTAGTTTTTTGGTAAAAACAATTCAATAAGTAGTAACACAAATTTTGTTTTTAGATTGGAAAATTTGATTTCCTCCCACATTTTTGACAAATATGGTATAACAGCTTTTTACATCTTAATGGATTATAAAGATTTTTTCACATAATTTATCATCTGGCCAAACAGAGCAATGAACAATTTGGGGCTAAATACTATTTTCTTAAAAGAAAATATGCCCTAGAATAAGTGGCTGCTTTAATGTAACACTGTATTTTACCACAGAGATAGCAGAGTACTGGCACATAGGAATGCTCAATATCTATGCGTCGGAGTCAATATTTCAAAAAATCAACAGATTTTTCCACCCTCAAAACTTAAGAGATATATAACTCTTACCATTGCTAAGGAATTACATGAGATAATACATGTAAGATACTCATCACTGTGCCACTTGTCATGTGGTAATCTCTCTTAAATGTAAACTGGTGTTAATGATACGAACTACAATTTCCAAGCTTGCAGTCCTTGCCATTTTTGACATAGACATGATACTCCTTTCAAATAAGTACAATTGTCATAAATTGCCATAGGAATCCCTCTTTATCTATCTTTAACCAATTTGACTTCTTTAGGATTGGATGAAAAATGTCCCAGAAACCAACAATCCTCATCCTTAAGGTTATCCAGTAAGACAGCAATGTTGGTAGCAAGGAATAGTATCCTGAGAGCAAATTACTTTGTAGCCTTGACCTGGGACAATATGCCACAGGTCATTGGCGTTCCAAAAGAATCCAACTTCTTGAAAGGCTGCACTTTTCTCATTGTGCTATTTTAATATTTTCCCTGTATTCTCATGTAGAATTGGATTGTTACTTTATCTGAAGGCACCAAATGTCTGATGACCACATGTTCTGAGGATATCTGATCTTCTAAATGCCATCCTTCAAAATCAAATGAATAAACATTTTATATCTTGGGGTTACTAAATAATAAGTATAGTTTACAAAACCAATATACATTTTTGAAGGTAAAAACATCATTGAAAACATATGCATCTTGAAATGGTCAGGGAAATAGGATTCTACTAAAGAGAGATTACTCAGGGCACAAGAGACACATTTTTATAATGTAATCATCCTATCTTATTCCCCTGGTTCAAAGCACTAGGTCCAGAATACTTACTCAATAGATAAATATAAAATGAGTTAACCAACCCATACATTGCTTGATAATCATGTGGTGACAAAACAGTATTGTTTTTGAAGATCCAGGCTTTACATATGTGTGTAATGATATTCACCTCTTTATTAGTTAATAAGGAAGACTTAAGTAGGCATAAATTTATTTCTTTTGCTCAAAAACTACTTTCTGGGCATTTCTGAAAGCCACAGAAGTATCCTAAGCACACTGGGGTAAGAAGAAGGAAAAGACATACTTTCTTCCCTCTGCACACTTACAATCTACCTAAATCAACATTACTTGATATTGCAGATTGTGAGTTGGGGCTAAAAGAGAATCTACTTTAAGAATGTAAAAATTGATTTTTATTCCAGGTTTCTTCCCTCTTATGCTGTCAAAAGGCCTATGGTGTGAGCGTCATTGTGGGAGTGCCTCCTGATTCCCAAAGCCTCTCAATGAACCCTATGATGCTATTGACTGGACGCACCTGGAAAGGAGCAATATTTGGTGGTATGTAGTTAGGCTTAAGCACCAAATTATTATCAGCTTCAAAATTTATTCCCTTGTATAAGAGATAGAAATGCAATGTTGTCAAAGACAAATTAAAATTTTTCCTTTATACTTAGGCTCTATATCTGCTAGATGTAGAACTAATGCAGAGAAAACTCCCAAGACAAATGTTTCTGGGGTTCCCATAAGCTAACTAGGACCTTTCAGCACCAGCTCTTTTTATGATTGTGACAAAATTATAAGGTGACAAAATTCCCAGTAAAATTCAGGAAATCTATAGCAATAATTCATGTCTATACTCATTTACCCAATTTATACAAGTGCTAAATTTGGTCCTTGATTTGCGGTGCTATAATTCTTCTATGAAAGAATAAGAATTCAGAGGCTAGCTAAGGACACTAGTTTATGTGGGAGAATTAAAAGGTGAAAGCATTGCAAAAGGGTTTTAAAGCACTCTGTCACTTATTGACCTCAACAATAGCAGTTTGTGGAATGTCATCTTTTTATAATTTTTAATTTTATTGGAGAGGCTCCTATTCAATTCTTCTACTTTCCAATGACAAAAAGCTGATAATTACATTATCTTCTTTTCAGGTTTTAAGAGTAAAGATTCTGTCCCCAAACTTGTGGATGATTTTATGGCTAAAAAGTTTCCATTGGATTCATTAATAACCAATGTTTTATCTTTTGAAAAAATTAATGAAGGATTTGACTTGCTTCGCTCTGGAAAGAGGTAAATTTTAAGTTTCTTTTTATACTAGGGGATTGGCTACCAGAAATTGAACAAGATGGGGAGAATAAGAAAAATTGGAGTACCTTAGTTTCCCACTAACAGTTCAGTCTTCACATGTAGAAGACTTATGATCACATTCTGAGACACTAAGGATAGTTGATTTATGGTTCCCATCCTCCTAGACATTGTTGCTTACCTCAAATCTGAGTGATCAGGACACTCAGTCTTTTTTCTAAGGGAACATTCGCCTTTGCCAAAGACAGTGTCAGAGTCATACAGTCATAATTATAACATGGAGTTAAAGAAGCCTCTGACTAGTCATTTAAGACTTACCATTAATGCCTATAAAATAAATCTATACTCTAGACATCACCAAAACTTTTAATATAGAAGTAGGTAAGAACTGCAATTATTGTGATTATTTTCTACACTATTAGTTTTTAATGAAACATACCTTTTTTTTCTTTTCCCAGTTTACAAAGAATTTTTCACCAACAAAAATTATAGTAAAGAGGAAGAGTACAAGATGCTATTTTGAATATTTAGTATCTCAAATATTAGGAGGGAAGAATCTATCTCTAATAGGTAGCACTTACAAGTACTTAATTGGATGAATATTTCCACCTACATTTAATATTACTGGTTACTAGATACAACTAAACCCCATGTTTTAGCTCCATTGTCCGTGCATTTTCTGCTATCCCCACACTTCTTCTCATGAGGTTTAAACTTTAAATTAAATTTCTTATGCACACATGTAATGTATTATGTTAGACACTTCATTGACAAATATTCTTGAGGAAGGAAAGAAAATAGTATCCACCAGCTGCTCCGTTAATGGACTTTCATGTGTTACCTCATGTGATTCTCAAACAGAGCTGAATGCTGGTCTCGATTTCACTACCTTAGTAGAAAAACTGAGTCTCTGAGAGAAAGTGAGTTGGCCAAAATTGTGCTGGTAGTAGGCAAGGGGGTCAGAAACCAAGGATAGTTGTACTTGTTAGCAAAGTCAATTTTCTTTCTTTGAAATTACACTGCCTTTCAAGAACCAAAAGCTATAGGACATAGTGGTTATCAGATGTAAGTTAACATCCTCATCATTGTCAGTATCACCCCACTCCTTCTCATCATCATCATCAGGTTGTCAAGAATGATGGTAAATACAGATATGATCAAAACCAAAGGTACTGTTGAGCAAAAAATGAATTCATTAAGCATGCCACAATTTTCTTTGTGAAAATGCCTTATATGAATAAATAATGAAAAGAATTAACTTTATTAATAGGCAAAGGATGAAAATTATATTGTTCAGCACGGACAAGCATAGAATTAGATGGGCACTTTCATATACTACTTAATTTTTATGCCTTTTGGGAAAGAATAATTTGACAATTTCTATCAGAAACCTTTAAAAATAGATCCTTTGTGGTAGTAATTTTATTTCTAAAAATGAGTTTAAGGTTGGAGAAAACACAAGAGATAACCAGAGAAGGATGGATTGCTCTTACACTGACATGGCCTTTGTGCATAAGGATGGGCACTGAGTGGGAATATGGGTAGACTTTCAGTAAGAATCATCAAATGTTTCATTCACTTACATGGAGAGAGTGAATTGTGTAAGTGCTAAAACAACATCTTTTCTGTCCTTTTTCAGTATACGTACCATTCTGACATTTTGAGACCGTACCAATGCCTTCCCTTGCAACAGTCTTCTGATTCCTCCATACCACAGCATCTAGAGACCTGCCATCATGAATTCTGTTCTTTAGAGATGTGATCTGTAAATAACTGGTGAAAGCTTTCCAGAAGAAATGGAAATGCCCATGAATCATTTTCCAATCTAACGTTTAAAATCCAAGTGACAGCTGTTGAACAGGAGCTGGGAAAATGAGGCTACTAAACTTTCCTTCTTAATAATTCTACTGTGTCACCTTTCCTATTGAGGAAAGATGTCTTGTAACTTCCTGCATTTTTTGTATCTTTTTAACCAACAGTCATTCATACTCATGGAGAGAATCATCCTCCTCCCATCTACACTTTACAGGCTATTTTGCTTAAAATTTTCTACCTCTACTTCTGTTTCCACTGTCTCTGTTTTCATCTCTACAAAAAGTAGGTAAGCCCTAGGGTTAAAGACAAAGTGCTATAGTAAAAGATAGACTCAAATTTAAAAGCAGAGAGGATTAGGTTGGGGATTTAGCTCAATGGTAGAGTGGTTGTCTAGCATCCTCAAAGCCCTGCATTCAATCCCAGCATAAAAAAAGACAATACGAAACTCCTAAATCTAGGGAATTTCTTAGTAATGCAAAGGGAATCTTAAGCATTTTCATATGGTGATGTGTTTTATGCCACATTTTTGGCAATAATTATAAATTTTTCTCTTAAATAAAAACAAGTGCCGTTCGTTATGGGATAATAACTCTGAAATCCTTAACACCTCCAGAAATCATTCACAGACAAACCAGAGTAACACAGATGAACTCTGAATTAACCATGTGCTACTTTACAAGAACCATAAGTTTCTCTAGGACTGGAAAGTTGTCTTGACAGAATTATTAGAACATTACTTGCAAGTTAAAGCAAGAGAAAGTCTATATTTGATAATTACATACTTCCACACCAGATTATTCAGTTTTGTTAGGAAATGATTGTCATACCTCTAACACTCTATTATAACCTCTATTAGGCATTCTCTGAAAATATTAAGTGAACAATTTCATCAAGTTACATTAAATTCTACTTGTCTATCAAATACCTAGTAATATTCAGGTACTAGACACTGCATAAGAGGAAAAGCCAACATTGGTGAGGCAGGAATAATATTAGAATTGTAGCAGTATACCTGGGACCATACAGTATTCTGACTAGAGGAACGGTCAGATCTTGATTTTCTCTGTTTATTCACCTGGGACTAAGAGTCCAGTTCACAGCCTTGTCAAAATTATTGAGCAACTCAGAGGTTGTTCAATAATTCACAAAGTTAACTCAGAACAGAGTTAATTAGAGAGTAAGGAAGAACTAGTCTCTGAATCCTTGCTTGTTCCTTGAAAAATCTGACATTGCCAATGAATAAAACAGTAGTTTCATTACCAGTGAAAGCAGATGAGAAAGATCACCAGATAATTCTTACCTAAATCTGATATTTAAAGATTCTTTTCACACAGAATCTAGTAATTTATAGATATCTAGTTGTCTCAGTGAAATATAGCTATAGTTTTGAAACAAAGATATTTTTAAATGTAATTAAGGACTACCACCTAGGTAATACCATGTTGCAGAGTGGGTGGGAGGAAAATGGTGGGGAATAACTTAAGGAATAGGATTCATTCTGAATATGAATTCAAGCCTCAAGAAATTAGAAGGAAACAAAACCTGGAGGGAATCCCTTCATCAACACAAGGGAATTCTAAGACTTCTCATTTTGGTTTTTTTCTTTTCAAAATGTAAAATTACAATGAATAGCAGGAAGCGTTTGGAGGGTCTGGTGGTCATTATTTCATGTTTGCTGCCTTCTCTTGAATAATTTCACAAACTCATCCATTTGTAATTTCATTAATCACACTCTGAGCATGGAAAAATGTTAAATTTTGGTATAAAGAAAAATGGAAAATTACATAACATATAAAGAAAAACATTTGCACCACCTATGATTGGAACAGAATGAATATCTCTAAATCCAGGTTCTTTGTTATTTAGTAAGATTCAATAGGAAATTGGGCAACAACAGAATTTCATAGAAGAGGAAATTAAAAAGGCCAAGGAGCATTCAAAAAGGAACTGGATCCTGAACCTTTGTGGTGGTCAGGAAAGTTCAACATGCAACAAAAGCGATATCTCTACTCACCTACTAGTTTACACTGCTAACAGAAGTGTGAATTGTTACAGGTTTCTGACATGTACTTAGCACTTTTTATTAAAATTTAAAAACATACATTCTTTTCCCCAGCAATGTAATACTTGAGAATCCTAAATGAATCTGGGTGTGAAGATCTAGACAAGGTTATTTAGCAGAGCCTTATTTGTAGAAGAAAAATAATCTTTGAATGGTTTGATTGGTAGAATAAGGAATAATAACTTCCTATTTCAAATATTAAGTAAATCTTTACAAAGAACAAATTATACCTTATGATCTGGAGGTGAGAATATGATTCATCCTTAAGTATAAAAGGCAAGGTGCACAATAATGTATACTATGATCCAATTTTTATAAAAGACAAAACAAAACAAAAATACCCATTATGACTTTAGGTTTGTATGAGAAAGATAGAGAAATGTACAAAGCAGTCTATCACAGAAACTTGGGTCTGAAAGGGGTTGAAGAACTAACGTTCACTTTTTTTCTTCTTTTTGAGTCCAGCTCAGGCTGGCCCCAAACTCCATCTTCCAACCTTAGCTTCCTGACATCTGGGTTTATGAGCATGCATCACCCACCCAGCTTAAATCTCACTTCTTAACTGTAGCTGTTTGGTTTAACTTATTAATAGAAGATTGAAATTTTACTACATCATTCCTTTCTAAACAAATTATAAAGAAATAAAGATTTTAAATCCCAACACTCATATGTAATTGTTAAATAACTTAGAGATATTGCAATTGCTATTTTCATTATTTTGAAAAAAAAAACTTTTGGCCAAACAATTATCAAAATAAGATAAACTGTTTTGCTATCTCTAAACTTTGGGAAGAGCATCAAAAACTCTTTCTCAACATTTCATATGATACATCAAGTCACAGTCGTAATGTCCCCAGTGTGGGTTTAACCACATTGACGCAAATAGCAGTGTTCTCTTTTTTAAAGTTAAATAGTGTTTCAGTGTGTGTATGCGTGTGTGAGTGTGCATGTGTGTGAGTGTGTGTTTGTGTGCGAGAGTGTGTGTGCATTTGTGTGTGAGTGTGCATGTTTGTGACTTGCGTGTGAATGTGCATGTGTGTGCATGTGTGTGAGTGTGCATGTGTGTGTGCATGTGTGTGCGTGTGTGACACCAATATCACATTGTCTATATCCATTCATCTGTTGATGGACACAGGTTGATTGCACATCTTGGCTATTGTGATAACGCCTTCATGGGCATAGTGCAAATGCCATTTCAGCATATGGATTCTATTTTCTTTGGACAAATCAGAAGTGGAATTTCTGGATTTTATGGAAGTTTTATTTTTATTTTAATGAGGAACCTCTAATTGTTTTCTTATAGTGGTTGCACTAATTTGAATTACCACTAACCACGTACAAGGGTTTCTTTTTCTCCACACACAAGCCAATGCTTGATATCTTCTGCCTTTTAGACAATAGCCTTCTAGCAAGTATGGAGTTGTATTTCATAATAGTTTTGACTTGCAGTTCCCTGGTTATAGTGATGCTGATCATTTTCTCATATATTTGTTGGCTATTTGAATGTCTTCTATGAGAAATGTCTATTCATGTCCTTATCTCATTTTTAATCTTAATTTTTTTTACTATTGAGTTGTTCTTGTTCCTTGTATATCTTGGAGAGTAAACCCTTCACAGTTTTATGGTATGTAACTATTTTCTAACATTGCATAGGCTGTCTCCTTTTTCTCTTGATTGTTTCCTTTATGGTGCATGAGCTTTTTGTTTGATACAATCTCATTTTTCTACTTTTGCTTTTGCCATACATAATTAGGAAGTGTATTAAAAAATCATTACCTAGATTAATGCTCTGGAAATTTTCTTCTGGAAATTTCAAGTTTTACATATTACATTTAAGTATTCAATGCATTTTGCATTGATCTTGTATGTGGTATTAGATAAGAATCTCATTCTTCTGCATATAGATATTCATTTTAGTTTCATTTGTATGAGACTATCTTTTCCCTCTTGTATGTTCTCAGCACCTTTGTTGAAGATCAGTTGATTATAAGTGTGTGGATTAATTTCTGTGTTCTCCATTCTGTTCCATTTGTCCATGTGTTTTCTTTCCTGCTAGTTCCATGCTTTTAATTGTTTAACATTTTTATTTTGCAACCAGGTAGTGTGACTCCTCTGGTTTTGTTTTTCCTCAAGATTGCTTTAGCTCTGCAGGGTCTTTTGTAGTTCCATATGAATTCTAGGATTGTTTTTTCTATTTCTGTGTTCAATTTCCTTACAATATGGGTATTTAAGCAATATTTATTCTTCCAATCCATGGACATTGGATATCTCTCCATTTATTTGTGTCTTTCTCAGTTTCTTTAATCTGTTTGTAGTTTTCAGCATACAGATCTTTCACTTCATTGGTTAAACTTATTCCTAAGTATTTTATTCGTTTTAAGTTTATTATAAATAGGATGGTTTTCTGTGAACCTTTTTGAAGAGTTCATTGTTAGTGAATAAAAGAACAAATGGGTTTTTGTGTTAATTTTGTACCATGTAACGTTATTGAATTTGTTTATTAGCTCTGACAATATTTCTGGTGAAGCCTTTAGAGTTATCTATATATATAGGATCATGTAGCATGTCAACAGTGATGATTTGACTTTGTCTAAATTTGGATGGGTTTTTTTCCCCAATCTTATTGTCCTCACTAGGACTTCTAATGTTATGTTCAATAGAGGTAACAAGAGTAGGCATCCTTGAAATACAAGCAAGCTTTTAAACAACATATTAAAATCAACCAGTTTTCAACATCACTTTCTTGGTCTTCTTTTCACACATGATTGTGTACATCCATAATCATTTCTGGAAAGATATTCCTCCATTAGAATTATTTTCTTCCTATGTGTTCACTTGTCAAAATATATAAACTCTGCTTTAAATGTCACCTAACTATGGATATTTCCCATTATACTTATGTAATTACTCTTTTTGTAGCTTCCAGTAAAGGACTTATCTAATTTTTCCCTACCTGATCTTTTGGAGCTTATCTTCTTTGAAAGCAGGAAATGCCTCCAGTTCATCTTGGTATATTTGAATCTGGATCCCACTAAGCAATCCAAGTTAGGTGAACAAATTTGTTAAAGAAAAGAAGACACTTTCTTTTGTGTTTTGTTCTTTCCCACCCTACTCAAGGTTTTTTTTTTTTTTTACAAGCTTTAATAAAAGACACACTTATATTTCCCACAAAGATAATACCCTCCTGAAGTTCAATAAGACCTGGTGTTCATGCTTACATCCTCGTACTTTATCCTCCTGTACAACCATAGAATATTCTTTATTTCCCTACAGGAATAAATGTGATGGATAGTTTTTATTCTCTAAGAATAAGAGAATAAAATGCTAAGAGTTGAGTACCTTTTCTGAAAAATATTAAATAGCTGCAGTAAGACAAGTAAATGTGCAATGTACACACATCACTTTAAAATTCCTTTTATTTAGAAAATCACTCATATTTGCTTTTTTATATATATCCATAAAAATTAGCAAGAATTTTGTCTTTTGTATCCTAAATCAGGGCAGCAGAATATTGTGATTAAATATCACCATAGATCTATGTTATTTGCCCTGGGAAAGTAATAAAAGGAAACAGAACACTCTCCACTGCCTTAGTCCTAGGAAGGTCATTGGGTTGTCCCAATGGCAGTTCAGCTGTAAACAGCATGTAAAACCTCTCTGTACCCCTCTGAAAAAACAAGTTAGCAATTCTAGCTCTGAGTCTCAGTTTTTCAGGCAATAGAGAATTCCCATTTTCAGAAAGAGCCTTGGCACAGAATAGTAGTACCTGAGCCATAATTCCCTTGTACATCAGTGCAAAGCACAAAGACAATGCTACAGCTGGTAAAAGAAAATTATTTATGAGTTATATAGCTCATAAAACTTAACTGAATCAGTTTTGTCATGAAGCATATGTTACTCTTATCCACAAAACTGCTAGAGTTTTTCCTACTTCCCTAATTTAAATACATTGTAATTTTTCTTGTTAAATTGTTTAAACTTTTAAATGTTTTAATATTTATTACTGTTCATTAATTGTGATATTTCTATAGATGCATACAGTTTACTTTGAACAAGATCATTCCCTCTACTATACTTCCTTAACCCACCTCCTTCCTTACTCCCTTTCCAGATAGTATTTAGTGAGTTTCATTATGCTATGTTCATATGTGTGTGTGTGTGTAAAACATACTTCTATCTTACTCATCTCCGTAGAGACCTCTCCAATCCTCCTACCCCTCATGTGATTCCCTCCCTAGATAGTTCCCCTTTTATGTTCATGTCCCATTATTAATGTTATTTTTTATTAACATTGTAGGCTTATGTTCCACATAAGAGTAAAAATATGGGAAAGCTTGGTTATTGTAAATACTGCTGCAATTAACATGGGTGTGCATGTATCTCACTTGTATGCTGATTTGCACTCCTTTAGATATATGCCTAAGAGTGGTACAGCAGAGTACTAAGGTAGGCCTATTTTTAGTTGTTTAATTTTCTATAGTGACTGACCTAATTTACATTCTCACCAACAGTGTATGAGGTTCCCTTTTTATCTTCATCGTCACCAGGATTTGTTGTTTGTGTTCTTCTTGTTATTTCTTTTCTTGACAACAGCTATTGAAAGGAAACAATGGCCATAAAGAAGAGACAACACACAGAATGGGAGAAATTGTTGCCAGCTATTCATTATATAAAATATTAATATCCAGAATATATAAAGATCTCAAAAAGATAAGCCACAATAGAACAAATAATCCAAGAGGTAAACGGACAAATGAATTGAGCAAATAGTTCTCTGAAGAATCACAAATGGCTAATAAATACATGAAAAAATGTTCAACACCTTATCCATAAAAGAAATGCAAATCACAATGACAAGAGATTCTATCTCATCCTAGACACAATGGCTATCATGAATAATTCTATGACCATTGAACATTTAGAAATCACTCCCATTCTCAGAGAATCATGCTGTTAAAGAATCATGGAGCAGTGCCCCACAGAATGATCTCAGGGGAATTCTGAAAGCCTGCTTGATCCCTACACATCTCTTTTGGTCTTTTATATAACCGTTGCTCTACTTTTAAAGGGTTAACAACACACTTTCACTAATGCGAAATATTGGCAAATATGAAGGGAAAGGAACACTATTGGCAGGAAGGTAAATTAGTGCAACCACTATGGAAATCAGGTGATAACATGATCAGAAAGAAATCAGAAATGCTGGCTCTATGAGCCAAGTACTCTTTTGATTGTTTACCTCTTTCCAGTTACAATAAGGTATGCCAAGTAGACTTTGGTCCCATTAAAGTAAGATTATGCTTTGTTCTTTGTATTCTATTTAAAAGCACAGACTTTGAAACACAGTTGAAATGTGTAGTGTCATTCCACCTGAAAACATGGCCACACGTTTTCAGTGCAAACAGGGTGAACATGCAGAAGCCAACCAGATGGTTGTGTGCCTTTGGTATATGCCTGACTGGGAGGGCTTGTCTCAGAAAGACCAGGAATTTTTCATTGGTTTTTCACATGATAATCCTGAAGTTCTGTGAGCACTGCAAATTATTCATTAAGCCTCTGATAAATCTCAGATTCCAAGATGACTGAAATGGGTACAGAAGAACAGAAAGCAGATGTTTCCATTCAACAACAAGATTTTTGGCTTTAGAAAGGGGGAAGGATGTTTGAAAGACACTGGAATTTTCCAGCCATTTCTGGATAGCCTCCTGCATTAGAACTGTTTGAACTAACTTCTTCTAAGACTTTTTTTTTTAAATTGACTTGAAGCATCTGTAAGTTTGATGGCCAGAGAAACATGGGTCAAAATTGTTGCCATTCACTTTCTGACATTTAAAATATGACTTCAAGGTAAGATAATAAACTTAAAAATCAGGTTTTAGGATAGAGAATTTTCAGTCTTTTCTTTTCCCTTTTAAAAAATGTCCCTAGAGAGTCAGATTTCTGGGATAATGGAAACACTTAATCACTTCTGCCTATGGCAGAAGGGCTTGCTCACAATGATGGGTAGAAGATATGATGCAGAAGAAGGAGGGAGTCTGGTTCCTCTGGTACAGGGCTTGTGACATGGAAATAGGGGAGGGTGAGGAGTAACAGAATACAGTTCTCAACTTCTCCTTACTGTCTTTAGCCAGGACTGAGTTTTAAAGAAAAGCAGAGAAGTTGTAGGAAGAAGGGAGCATTTGGACCATGTATGGATTTGCAAAGAGTACAACCGGAGGCTATCTGCTCAACTTGAGGCACAACCACATCAGAAATTAATTAGGCAACAAAGAGTTATCAGACAGAAATTAGTCTTAAATTTTACCTGTTAGAGCAGCTTTCCATTACTGCAAAGCAAGAGCAGAAACTAAATATTCCTTATCTTGTTATTAAAAAGGTAGTGTCAGAGAGGTGGAAGAAATAATTGAGAAATCCAGTGTCTTGATTGCCAGATGATAGTCCTGTCCTTGTGGCCTGGATTAAGAAGGTTTACAGGAGCTATAACCACGATTTGGGATAGATTACCAGAGCAGAAGGTCAATGGGAGGTAATGATTTTTTTTATTTTACTAGGGAGAGCAGAGATAAACTAAGTTATCAGGTGAACAACATTCTTGATGACCCTCCTCCTAATCCTCTACTAAAAGGACAGTAGGTAGGGAACAAGGTCCAGGTGATTAGGTAGAATTGGGTAGCAATACATCTTTGTGTGACAGAGACAATTATTGTCACAAAGTAATTATTAATAACTCACTTTTTACTCTCAAAAGTGTTGTCATTCAGATGCTTAATTTTGGGATCAGTCTTCTTATACCTACAAGAGAACCAGAACTAGGGCAAATGGGCATGCAAAGAACAAGGTTTAATCAGCTGCAAAAGACTTCCTTGACACAAAGAAAAGTTCAAAGATTGAAGAATTCCAATTTTATGCTTTACTACCAACTTCTAATAGCAGTCCTTAATTTAACAGTATTGTAGCAACCAAAAGAATAATACAGAACACTTAATATGTCTTTGGTACTGTTAGGAAAAACACCACTCTCAAAGAAAGCTTACGAGAAAACTCACATCCATAGAGCAAAGTTTAATGGCAGGCCCAAACTGCCAGGCTGGCTGGGGGAAAGATGGCGCAGCCCAGAGTCTGGGCGAGCAGTGGCTTTTATAGAAGGGGGAAGGTAAGGAAGTTAGTACAGGTGCAGTAGTCTCTGGTAGGGGTGGGGCTGTCTTAGAACACGGGAATTTGTTTAAGGGTGGGGCTGCCATTTTGGCCGATTCACAAAACGGCAACATTATTATTCTATCAGGTACTTTGAGGCTCTTACAAGCTACTCTAAAGTTAGAAGGAGCAAAGTTCAATTTAATTTAAGAGATTTGGTAGAATCTTAAGGAAAATACTCTCAGCAGCTGAATTAGAGCAAAGTACTGTCTGTTTTTAATAACTACACAACATTTAAATACTTTAAGACATTATTATTATTATAAAACTTTATATATTTGCCACAACATTTGACACTGACATATCAAGGCACTTATTTTTTTGTATTTATTTGAACATTTTGATATATCAAAGTTATATAAAAGTTTTATTTGAATAAAATTTGAAATATTTGGAAGTGGGCCATTGTAAAACAATTGATTACATTATTAGCATAAATTTGAGTGAAATTTGTAATAGTAACACTACGTATCTTTAATCAAGTTGATGATTCGTGGTCATATATCTGGACTTACTTTGGGGTAGGGTATACTTATTTATTTATTTTTATTTGGTTTGAACCTAGGTAGACAGAAGACATTCTGTGTGCTACTTACTGACAAATATCAAGCATTACTGGAACCTGTCTATTACCTAAATTACATGCTAAATCAAGATAAAATATTGATTTCCATAGCTGTGTTTGTCCAAGCAAACAATATTCAAAATATTTAGCATGGTAATGAATATTAAGAAGTTTTCTTTCTAATGACAGCAAATCAAAGAAAATGCATTATTATTCTTATGTAAGTGTTATGATTCTGATCTACCATTCTTCTGTGTATCCAGGAATTGAGGTAACCTTGACCATTATCCAGTTACCTTAAGTCAGATCACTGTAATCTCAAAATGAAATTCCTTATTTACTGTAATGTCAAAAGTAAATATAATTCTGGGATCTGAGTTGTAAGGAAGGAAACCAAGAGAACACTAAAAAATAACTTCAAGACTCAATATTTCTCTTGAGTAAATGCAGGCTTCAGGAAAGTAAAAACTAAAAGAGAAACTAGAGTGAAGTTTATTACTTTGGCTTTAAAAAAGAATCCAAAAGCATTTCCCCCAAAATGTTCAAATAAATATAAACAATATAAAGGGGTTGCAAGAATCATGGACTTTTTTTCTTGCACACCACACCATCCCCTCTTCAAAACCTCTTGGATATTGCAAGGAATTGAACACTGAGCAATAGATAGTTTCCAAGTCTGGAGGCTCTGGGTTTTTTGAGCTCTCTATGCTGTCACACTGGGGTTTTTGTTTGCTTGTTTGTTTTGAATGATTTTTATTTATTTCACCTTCAAAATTGAGAGTGCTTAGATTAATGCCAGCAAAATCTATTCCTCTTGGGCTTTTATGTCCAAGTTCTGTCCTTTAGTAGGTGGCCATAAATCACAATGTATCTTACAAACAAAATATCTTAACCTTTTTACAAAACCTGTTTTATTCATCACTTGTCCCCCTGCAGAGAAATGTTTATGTACATATTGTTTTTGTTTATTTATTTTAAAATTAACTTTATTGGGAAGAGATCCAAAATGGCAGCTAGGGTAGGGAGTCAGAAATCCTAAGCTCTACAACCCCAGAAACCTCGAGACACAGGAGCTACACTTGGGTAATTCTGACTACTCCTAGCCAAAATAATAACCCTGTCACATTAGGTGCAGATAAAATTCAAAGACTGACCCTTAAATCACCTTTAATTGCACCTAACAGTCTCAAACATCCACACACCACAGCCAGCAAGGCGTGTCCAGCCTTGGGAAAAATCCACCCATCCCCTGGCCCCTCGGTGTTTCTCTTTTCTTTCTTTGTTTTTATCCTCCAAACAAGCAGAAGACAGAGCATCAATTAGAATTGAACTCTGCAACATATTGGACCCCTAGCCCATGGAAAGCCTCCCTATGCCATGCTGGACTGAAAACAGTGGACGATTTTTCCCTATCAGCCACCTTGAAAGTTGCTGGCATGAAACTGCAGGATGAAAGGTAAGCATCTTGCACCATGCACAACTCCCCTAACCACCTCCCAGGAAAATGATTCAGCATAGCTTCTGGGCATACTGAACTCTCCCCCAGCAAAACTGAAAAATATAAAAAGTGAACTGTAATATGAGACCAACAGCAGAGGTGGGAGTGGAATGCTGAACCTGCTCCGAGGACAGGGGTGGGGCAAGGAGTCAAACTCTCAGTGAACTACAAGGGTAAAGAAGCAAAGGCTGAGAGTGGGAGCAGGGTTATAAGCCAATCTTCCAGGGGAGATTCTGGCACCCAGCAGAGATTAAGAAAAACATAAAGGCTAAGAGCTGGGTGGAGTGGATGACAGGCCAACTTCCCAAAGCAGGACAGGTGATGGATCCTGGAGCTGATATCTGGGACAGAGGACAGCATTCAAAACTGAATTGCCCCACCTTGCTGGGGGAGGAACTGACTAAACAGAGCTGCAGCTAAGAAGCAACGCAGATGTTGCCTGGTGAAACAACAGCTCTGACCACCCTGTACAAACTGGCAATCTTACCTCACCTCACAATTCCAACTAATCTTGTGGACAGAAGGAACCAAAAACTACTCACAAGCCAGTCACCTGATGAGACCACATCAAAGCTTTCATAGTATGCCAATATCAGGATTGGACATCTCAAGAATAACTCCAGAACTTTTACTAAAAGACTGAACTTTCTGTGGCTCCTGAACCAGATGGTTTTCTTTTCCTTTTTAAATTTTTATTGTTATCATTCCTGTATTATTAACATCACCATGACTATTCTCTTATCCCTATTCATACCTCTTCAGTTTCCCTCCTTCTCCTGTGCTACAATTCTTTGTTCTCCCTCTCATCCACTCTTTCCCCCATCTTTACCTCCCCCTCCTACCCTCCCTCAATCTGTCACCACACTACTCCTCCCTCCTACACACTCACCATCTATTGCACCAATTGTACCCAACTCCACCCCCTGTAATTCCTGACATAAGCATCCTCCACTAAAACAACAGAAATATACCCAAACACATATAAGGGCCACAAAACACAGTAGTCCCCATACCTCTGCCACCCACCCCTTTTCCCTCCCTGCCTTTTTGGTGCCACCTTTACCAATTCCCCAAAATCTATAACTAACCTAATAACCATTACCCACCCCAACTCCCACTGTGTATAGATATTATCATCAAGCAGTTTTCTATATAATATGTAAACAACTTGTCTGGCATTGAACCTATGAATTTATTATTGCTAAATTACACTTCAGGGCAAGGACAGGAAGTGCACATCAACATAGCTAACAACCAAGTCAGTCACAACACAAAAATTAAATCAAGGGGGCAAAATTAGGCAATCAAAACCACCAACTAGCCTATCAAAAAAAGTTGCACAGCACCAAGTGCAGCAATGGGAAGAAGGGATACAAACCACTCCCCTCAAAAAAAACAAACTCAATACAGGATTCAGTGGGCAATGAAGAAAATGGACACCAGTTTCTGACCTCAACAAAAAAATGATATGTGTCACTAAGGATACCAGTGACAGCCACATAAAAACACTCAAAGAAGAAATTTTGGAAGATATCACCAGAAATTCATGAAGAGGATACTAGACATGGGAAACCAGAGTGTAAAAGATGCACTCAAGAAATGTCAAGACACCAAAAATATAGACCATGAGAAGACACAGGTGCAAATAAAAGAACACAGAAAAACAAAAACAAAAACAAAAAACCAAACACCAAAGTGAAACAAAGAACACTATAAAAAGGGAGATATATGAATTAAAGAGGACAACACAAAACATAAAAGAGGAGTTGAACAAAGATATGGAAAACCAAAGAAAAAAAGAATCAAACAGAAATCCTGAAAATAAAAAGTCCCTTTAGTCAAACTAAAAACACAATGGAAGGCCACTCCAGCAGACTAGAATAAGGGGCAGACAGAATCTCAGAGATCAAAGATAAAACTGAAATTCAAGAAAAGACAGAAGAACAACTCAAACAACTCAAGAGCTGTGAAAGGAATATGCAAGAACTGAGTGACTTCATCAAAAGACCAAACCTGAGGATCATAGGCATTAAAAAAGGAGAAACCATGCAAGCCAAAGGGATACATAATATATTCAATAAAATGATAATAGAATATCAAGAAATCTCAAGATAGTCTTGCCCTTTCAGGTACAGGAAGCTTCCAGGACACAAGACAGACTTGACCAAAATAGAACCTCCCCATGACATATTATTAATAAAACAAACAAGGCCAGAGAGTAGAGAAAGAATATTGAAGGCTATAAGAGAGAAAAAAACAATATTGTATAAAAGTAAACCCATCAAAATCACAGAAGATTTCTCAAGAGAAAACTTAAAAGTAAAAAGAGAATGGAGTTGAGGTATTTCAAGCACTGAATGAAAACAACTTCAGCCCTAGCATACTCTATCCAGCAAAACTATCATTCAAAATTGATGGAGCAATAAAAACCTTCCAAGATAAACAGAAATTAAAACAATACATGACCACCAAGCCACCACTACAGAAGATTCTACAAGGAATTCTACACACAGATGATGAAAGCAAACAAAACCATGAGAGGATGAGAGGTATCAAACTGAAGGAGAAGGAAACACAAGTAACCAGAGAGTAGCATTGATTCAACTGCACACAATCAAATCCTTCAACAACAAAAACAACTAAATGGCAGGAATCACCACATACCCATCTGTATTAACACTGAATGTCAGTGGATTCAACTCCCCAATAAAAGAGACAGTTTGGCAAACTGCATTAAAAAGGAAGATCTGACAATCTGTTGTTTACAAGAGATTCATTATATTGAAAGAAACAAACACTGGCTTATGGTGACAGGTTGGAAGAAGATTGACCAAGCCAATGACCCCCCAAAACAGGTAAGAGTAGCAATACTTATATCAGACAAAGTAGACTTCAAACCTACATTGGTCAAAAGAGATAAAGCACACTTCATACTAAGAAAAGGGGAAATACATCAAAAGAAATCAATTATCAACCTATATGCAACCAATGTCAGTGTACCTAATTTCATCAAACACATACTAAATTACATAAAAGCACATATAGGCTACAACTCAGTGGTGGTGGGAGATGTTAATACCCCTGTATCACCAACAGATAGGTCATCCAAAAAAAAGTCAGTAAAGAAATCCTAGATCTAAATGACACCATAAATGGGCCTAATTGAGGTTTACAGAATATTTCGTTCATCAACAGCACACTATACATTCTTCTCAGTAGCCCGTGGAAATTTCTCCAAAATAGATCATATTTTAGGGCACAAAGCAAGCCTCAGCAAATATAAGAAAATAGAAATATCCCCTGCATCCTATCTGATCACAATATATTAAAACTAGAACTCAACAACAAAAGCAGCAGCATAAAATATGAAAACAATTGAAGTCTGAATAACACATTGCTCAAAGATCAGTGGGTCATACAAGAAATAAGAGAGGAAATCAAAAGTTTCCTGGAAGCTAATGAAAATGAAAACATGACCTACCAGAACCTATGGGACACAGCAAAGGCAGTCCTAAGAGGAACATTTATAGCCATGAGTGCACATATTAAAAGAACAGAAAGTTCTCAAATAAATAACCTAGTGCTACATCTCAAGCTCCTAGAAAAACAAGAACAAGCAAAACCCAAAACAAGCAGAAGTAGAGAAATATTAAAAATCAAAGCCAAAATTAATGAAATAGAGACAAAAAAAAAAACCATACAAAGATTCAATAAAACAAAGAACTGGTTCTTTGTAAAAAGTAAACAAGATCAAGAAGCCCCTGGCAAATCTAACTAAAATGAGGAGGGGAAAGATCTAAATTAGTAGAATCAGAAACAAAAAGGAGAGATCATAACAAACACTGAGGAAATCCAGGAAATCATCAGAGACTACTTTGAGAACCTAATTTCCAAAAAATTGGAAAATCTTGAAGGAATGGATGAATTTTTAGATACTTATGACCATCCAAAACTGAACCAAGAGGATATTAGCCACCTAAACAGATCTATAACACACAATGAAATTGATACACCAATAAAGAGTCTCCTATAAAAGAAGAGTAGAAGACCTGATGGATTCTCTTCTGAATTGTAGCAGATCCTTAAAAAAAAACTAATACCAACACTCCTTAAAATTTTCCATTAACTAGAATGGGAAGGAACACTGCCTAATTCATTCTATGAATCCAGTATTACCCTCATATTAAAATGGGACAAGGACATATCCAAAAAGGAGAACTACAGGCCAATTTCATAAAGGAACATTGATGCAATAATCCTCAATGAAATAATGGCAAACCAAATCCAACTACATATCAGAAAGATCATTCACCATGACCAAGTCAGTTTCATCCCAGGGATGTAGGGATGATTCAACATACACAAATTCCATGCTCATATATTGACAGAATCAACATAGTAAAAATGCCTGTACTACCTAAAGCAATATACATGTTCAACACAATTCCCATCAAAATCCCAATGACATTCATCATAAAGAATGAAAAATCTACCCTGAAGTTCATCTGGAAACACAAAAACCATAAATAGCCAAGCAATACTGAGCAAAAAGTCAATGTTAGTGGTATTACAAGACCTGACTTCAAACTATACTACAGAGCCATAGCAATAAAAACAGCATGATACTGGCACAAAAGCAGATATGAAGACCCATAGAACAGAATAGAGGACCTGGATATGAATCCACACAGCTACACCCAGCTTTTTTTTGACAAAGGTGCCAAAAACATATGAAGGAGAAAAGACAGCCTCTTCAACAAATGTTGCTGGGAAAAGTGGTTATCTACCTACAGAAAACTGAAACTAGATCTGTTCCTGTCACCCTAAACTAGCATCAAAACTCAAAGTGGATTAAGGACCTTAATATCAGACACAAAACCTTGCAGTTAATACACAAAACAGTAGGGAATACACTGGAAGCAATAGGTATAGGCAAGGACTTCCTCAGTAGAGCTCCAGCAGTCCGGCAACTAAAAGAAAGGATGGGCAAATGGAACTATATGGAATTAAAAAGCTTCTGCACACAAAAGAAATGGTATCTAAACTGAAGAGCCCACACACAGAGTGGGAGAAAATATTGGCTAGCTATATATCAAAGGACTGATAACCAGAATACACAGGGAGCTCAATAAACTAAACTCTCCCAAAATTAATGAACCAATAAAGATGTAGGCAACTGAACTAAACAGAACTTTTTCAAAGAAAGAAGTCCACCTGGCCAAAAAACATATGAAAAATGCTCACTATCCCTGAATACAAAAGAAATGCAAATCAAAACCACACTAAGATTCCACCTCACTCTTGTTAGAATAGCTATCATCAAAAACACCACCAACAACAAATGTTGGCAAGGATGTGGGGAAAAAAGAACCCTCATACACTGCTGGTGGGAATGTAAGCTGGTGCAACCACTTTGGAAAACAATAAGGAGGCTTCTTAAAAAAACTAAACATAGATCTGTCACATGATCCAGCAATACCACTCTTAGGGATACACTTGAAGGAATACAACTCAGGTTATTCCAAATGCACCTGCACACCCATGTTTATTGCAGCACTAGTCACAATAGCCAAGCTTTGGAAACAGCCAAGATATCCTGCTACTGATGAATGGATTAAGAAAAAGTGGTATTTATACTCAATGGAATTTAACTTAGCCACAAAGAAGAAAAAGTAAAGGGATGGAACTGAGGAACATCATCTTACGTGAAATTAGCCAGGCTCAGAGGACAAAAAATCACATGTTCTCCCTCATATGCAGAAATTACACCTAAAATAAGTGTAGTAATATTATTGGACATGGGTCACACACTAAGGGGAAAATGCACATGGGAAGAAAAGGGAAAGGGAAATAAACCTAAAACTTGAATCTGGTTGATATGCTCAATATAGAGGAGCAAATATAGTAATGTTAAACCATCCAAGGCCACTCTGGAAGTGGGATCAGGGAGTAGTGAAGACATTTGGCAGAGATGAACCTATTGTGGTTGCAACACGCAAGTGTATGGAAGCAATGCTAGGAATCTCTCTGTATAGCTATCTACCTCTAACTAGCAAAAACATTATGACTTTCTTATTATCTTCTGTGCGTGTGTTTTCTGTACAACAAAATCAGAGAACAAGAGGGCCGAACAAGAGGTTCTGCCCAGGAGCACATGGGGAAGGGGGATGGGAGGTGGGAGGAGGTGGCCAAAACAATGTATATATATGTAAGTAAATGTAAAAATGGTAAAACAAAAGAAAGAAAAAATAAAAATAAATTAACTTTATTGGTATCAATGTTATTTACCAAAATGCATGCATTTTAATTGTACAATTCAGTGAGTCTTGGCCAATATACCTTTAAACCTCCCAAATCAAGGTACATAATATTCCCATCACCCCTAAAACTTCTCTTGTGTACTTTTTAGTCAATCTACCTAAATAACCCACCCCAGGCAATCACTGATCTGCTTTTCTTCATAAATTGCTTTGCCTCTTCTAAATTTCATAAACAGTAATTCCCTCTTACCCAAGGTTTTGATTTCCATGGGTTCATCAAAGAAAATGCAATGGTGGTCCAAAATTTTAAATGAAATGTTGTAGAAATAATTCCTCAGTTTTAAATTGTGCATGATTCTGAGTACTATGATGAAATCTCAGGCTGTCCTGCTCCATCCAGTCTGAACTTGGATTATCCATTTATACAGAATAGCCATGATGCATATGCTACCTATCTGTTACTAACTTATCTCAGTTATTTGATTGACTGTCATATTGTCACAGTGACTGTCTTCAAGTAGCTCTTATTTTGCTTAATAATGACTCCAAAACATAAGGGTAGAGGTGTTGGTAAGAACAAATTTTCTATGCAAGAAATTGTGAAGGAGAAAGCACATTTTTATTATTTTTCTAGTTATTGTTAATTTCTTACTGTGTCTAATATATAAATTAAACTCTATCATCCATATACATGTATAGAAAAAAACAATATAAAGGGTTTGGTAGTATCTGTGGTTTCAGACATCCACTGAGCGTCTTGGAACATCTCCTGAATGGATATGAGGGAACTACCATAAATGACATAGAGCCACTATGAACTCTTTTGTGTCTGACTTCTCTCCTCAGCATGGTGTTTTTGAATTGTAAACAGGTAATATCAGTGATTTTTCTATTTGTTGCAAGATGGGAATCCACTGTATGGACTTAGAAAAATTTGCTTATCCATTTACAAAGGAATGGACATTTCAGTTGCAAGTTTGGCTAACATGAAAACAATCACTGTAAATACTGCTAGACAAGTCTTTTGTGGGTATATGTTTTCATTGGATAAATATCTAGCAGTAGAATTGCTGTACATGGTAGGTGGATGGTAAACTTTATTTAAAAAAATTGTCCACACCATCTTCTAAAGTATTTGTACCATTTTACACTCTCCTGGCACTGTGAGTGGATTCCCCTTCCACATCACAATTATGACATCTGCTGATAAAAGCATTAACAATCTTCCTTTCAGCCTAATGAATCCCCTTTAGCAATTTCTGTAAGACAGGTGCTGGTGAACTCCTTCAACTTTTGTTTATGTAAGAAATTCTATTTCTCCTTTGTATCTGAAGGACACTTTTTAGGCAACAGAAATTTATTGTCTCACAGCCCTGGTGGACCAAAGTCTGAGGTCAAGGTGTCACCAGCACTGGTCACTTCTGAGAGCTATGACTTTGTTCTATGCCTCTCAATTTCTGATGATTTGCTGTCAGGCTTTTGAAATGTTTTTATTTATTAGTATATTATACTTATACTAGGGTTACATTGTGACATATATGTGAGAATCCAACAGGTGTATCGAATAAGCTGCAGGTTTGAGTTTTGCACAGCCCCAAGCCACAGAAGGGAGCAAGCAGAGTTATGCCCAATAAATTACACACTTGAATTGGCACAGCCTCAGCTGTAGAAGTGGGCAAAATGCAGTACAGGTGATTTTTCCTAAGATGTTTACATTCAGAGAAAAGCTGACACAGGTTTCTCCTGTTCCTGAGGATTACAATATCACAACCCCTCCACCAAGAAATGCCTTTCCACCTCGTGTTGCCACTGTATATAATAAACTTACTGGAGGGGGGAGGGCTGGTGCATCTCCATCTGAGCACCCAGCCTACCTGGCCTCAGCTTTATGTATGTTTGGTCTTCTGTCTGTTGTCTTTTCTGGCATCTTGGTTGCCTCCAATTAAGGTTTCTAGGACAAGCTCTCATGGGAAAGTGAGAGCTGCACCTGAACAGGGACCTGTTCAGATGACACATGGACAGGAATCTAACTATGGGGGGACTTGACACCTGAGATGAGGAGACACTCTCTGAGAAGTGTGCAGATAAGAGATAATTAAAAAAAAGTAAGGTGTGTGTGGGAGAATGAAATGAATACAGCCAGGTATAAAAACATGGGGTAGGGTGAATCTAAGGACCGAGAACTCTAGGCTTTAAAAAAGCTTTATTAAGAATTATAAGGTAGAAGAACTAAGCGTTATATGGTAGAAGAATTAAGCACTATATGGTAGAAGAATTATAAGGTAGAATTACACTGTACAATGCAGTAGAGGACTTATGGTACAGCTGTAGAAGTAAAAAGTAAAAGATTTTCCTCCTTGGTAGTGGAGCAGAGATGTGGGACTCACCTTTTAAAGCAGTCATACAGGAATGTGAGAGATAGTAACAAGATGCCAGGGGCGGTAGAAGTGCTGAGTTGTCAGCTCCATCTTAAAAGTAACGTTCAGAGATTTTCCTGGCGACCAGGGTGCAGAAGCAGATAGCATGAGCTCCATGACTCCAGCAGGAGCTATACTTGGCAGAAATAAAGCACCAATGAGAACCAAAACTCTAACACCCTGAGCCCTTAGACCATGAAAAGCTTCCCTACACCATGTTACACTGAGAAAACTTGTGGGCTACTTTGCCAACTACAAACCTGCCTGCAAGACATTTGGCAGACCAAACAGGTGAGCACCATACATAATGTGGAATTCCCCCAGCCACTCCCAGTATAAACCAACACAGCTGCCTGGGCAGGCTGATACCTCCAAAAAAACAGAACAATAAATATCGAACTGTATTCTAACACACAGAAGAAGGGGAGGGATTGCTAAAAGTGCACTGAAGAAAGGGGGAGAGGCAAGGAGCTAATCTCAACAGAACTATCAGTAAACAAATGCTGGAAAGGAAGGAAGACTGACAGCAGGAGGGTGATAAGCCACTCCCTGAAGCAGGACAGGTAGCTGATCAAAAAGCTCAACTCCTGAGCCAGTGAGCAGCACCCAAAGTCAAACAGCCCAGCAAAATTGATAAACAAACAGTGAGCCATCATAACACTGGGGGGTCTGATGGAACACTGACCCCACCCAAGAAAGGGGGTGGGGTAAAGAAACAAGCCCCCAGTAAACAAGCACAGTGAAAAGCCACCTCAAAAGCAGGACAACATAGATGACCTCCTGAACCTGAGGACAGCATGCAAACTTAAATTGCCACACCTCAGTGGGGGAGGAGCTGACCAAGCACCTGCACCTGAAAAACAGAAGAATATAACACTACTCACAAGCCAATCACCTGGAAAGCCCACAACAGGGCTTCTGCTTATATGCGATCACCAGGACTGGATGCTGGAGGAGTAACTCCAGAATGTAAACTAAGACTGAAATTCTATTGTTCTTAAACCTGGAGCTTTTTATTTGCTTGTTTGTTTTGTTTGTTTGTTTATTTGTTTTTATTTTGTTTTGTTTTTTGCTTGTCTCTTCATTTCTTCCTGTTGATTTCCTTGGGGTTTTTGTTGTTGTTATTGTTAGTTTTCTTATTGTGGGTTTTCTATTTTTATTTTTATTATCTTTTTTCTTTTTTTTCTCTTTCTATACTATCAACCTGGTCATCATGACCCTCTTATCCTTACTCTCACCCAATCCATTCTACCTCCTCCTGAGCTAAAACCCATTGCTCCCCTCTCCAACAACTCATTCTGCCCCTTCTCACCCACTCTCTTCCCCCAGCACTCACTTACTCTTTCATTCTCCCCCAACCTGTCACCAAACTACCCCTCTTTCCTTCACACTCATCATCCACTGACCAACCTACTATACCAATTTTACACAACCCCAAACCCTGCAATCCCTAACACAAACACCCTCTTCTAAAAGAAACAGAAATACATCAAAACATACAAGGATCACAGAAACAGCAGCCCCCACACTGCTTTCCCCACTCACCTACCCCACTTTCCATCTCCCACTTAGTACCACCCTTTCCAACTCCCCAAATTTCTATAGCTAGCATTATAAGCATTAATCCCCCCAACTCCCACTGCATATAGATATTACCACCAAGAGTCTTCTATGTAACACATAAACTACTGGTTTGGTATTAAACCTGTGAATTAGTTAATACTAAATTACACCCAGACCAGAAACAGAAATAGCACACCAAATTAGCTAAAAACCCAAGACAAGCACAAAACAAATATTAAATCAAGAGAAAGAAAACATGTGACTGAAACCACCAACTAGCCTATCAAGAACATAGTTGCACAGTACCAAATGGAGAGATAGGAAGAAGAAAAAGGGATGGAAACCATTCTCATGCAAAAAATAATTTAATACAGGATTCAGAGGGAAATGAAGAAAACAGATACCCAGTTCTGGAATCCAACAAAACAAAGATAAATGACACCAAAGAACCCAATTATGTCCACAAAATCAACCTGAAAGAAGAAATCCTGAAAGCAATCACCGATAATTTAATGGAGATAACACTAGACACAATTAACCAAAATATACAAGAGGCACTCAAGAAATTTCAAGAAGACACAGAAACAGATTAATGAATTCATAGGAGCCCTAAATAAACACCAGAGTGAAACAGATAACACTATAAATAGAGAGATAAATGAATTAAAGATGAATATAGACAATATTAAAGAGGAAGTGACCATGATATGAAAAAACCTCAGAAAAAAGAATGAAACAGAAACACAAAACACAGTGGAAGGCCACTCCAGCAGACTAGAACAAGCATAAGACAGAATCTCAGAAATTGAAGATAAAATGAAAATTAAAGGAAAAACTGAAGAACTATTAGTCAAACAACTGAAGACCTGCAAAAGGAACATGCAAGAACTCACCAACTCCATCAAAAGACCAAACCTGAGAATCATGGGCATTGAAGGACAAGAGGTCCAAGCAAAAGGGATTCCTAATACATTCAATAAAATAATAACAGAAAATTTCTCAAATCAGAGAAAGTTATGCCCATTCAGGTACAGGAAGCCTCAAGGACACCGAACAGACTGACCAAAATAGAACTTCCCCATGACATATAATCATTAAAACAACAAGCACAGAGAACAGAGAAAGAATATTGAAGGCTGTAGTACAGAAAATATGAATAACCTACAAAGGTAAACCCATCAAAATCACAGCAGATTTCTCAACGGAAAAGCTAAAACCAAGAAGGAAATAGAGTGAGCTATTCCAGGAACTGAATAAAAATAACTTCAACACTAGGATGCACAATCCAGCAAAACTATCATTCAAAATAGATGAAGGAATAAAAGTCTTCCATGATAAGCAGAAATCAAAACAATATATGACTACCAACCACAACAACAACAGATTCTCCAAGGAATTCTGCACACAGAAAATGTGAGGACCAGCAGTATCAAACTACAGGAAAAGAAAAGACAAGGAATTGGAGAATAATATTGATTCAGCTGCACACAAACAAACCCTTAAAAAAATAAAAATTATTAAATGACAGGAATCACCACATACCTATCAATATTAACAATGAATGTCAATGGACTCAATTTCCCCATCAAAACACACAATTTAACAACTGGATTAAAAAGGAAGATCCAACAATCTGTTGTTTACAGGAGACCCATCTCATTGATAAAAACAAACACTGGCTTAGGGTGAAAGGCTGGAAGAAGATTTACCAAGCCAACGGCTCCCCAAAACAGGCTGGAGTAGCAATACTTACCTCAGACAAAGCAGACTTCAAATTTACAATGATCAAATGAGATAAAGGACACTCCATACTAATAAAAAGAGAAATACACCAAAAGGAAATAACAATTATTAACCTATATGCACCCAACGTCAGTTCACCCAATTTCATCAAACATACTCTAAAGGACTTAAAAGCACTCATAGACTCCAACACAGTGGTAGTGGGAGAATTTAATACCCCCATATCAACAATAGATAGGTCATCCAAACAAAAAGTCAATAAAGAAATCACACCATAAAGCAAATGGACCTAGCTGATGTCAACAGAATAGTTCATTCAAATTTTGCACATTCTTCTCAGTAGCCCATGGAACCATCTCTAAAATTGATCAGATCTTAGGGTACAAAGCAAGCCTCAGCAAATATAAGAAAATAGAAATTATCCCATGCATTTTATCTGATCACAATTCATCAAAACTAGAACTCAACAACAAAAACAACAGCAGAAAACATGTAAACAATTGGAAGCTGAATAACACATTGCTCAATGATCAATGGGTCATTGATGAAATACAAGAGGAAATTAAAAGGTTCCTGGAAGTTAATGAAAATGAAAACATGACCTACCAGAACCTATGGGACACAGCAAAGGCAGTCCTAAGAGGAAAGTTTATAGCCATGAGTACATATATTAAAAGGACAGAAAGATCTCAAATTAATGACCTAATGTTACATCTCAAACTCCTAGAAAAACAAAAACAAACAAAACCAAAAACAAGCAGAAGGACAAATATAAAAATAAGGGCCAAAATTAATGAAATACACACCAAAAAAAAAAACATACAAAGAAACAATGAAACAAAAAGATGGTTCTTTGAAAAAATAAACAAGATTGACAGCTTCCTAGCAAATCTGACTAAAATGAGGAGAAGAAATATCCAAATCAGTAAAATCAGAAATGCAAAAGGGGAGAAAACAAGAAACACCACAGAAATCCAGGGAATCACCAGAGACTACTTTGAGAATCTATATTACAATAAAATTGAAAATCTTGAAGAAATGGACAAATTTCTAGGTAGTTAAGACCATCCAAAATGAACCAAGAGGGTATTAGTTACCTACATAGATTGGTAACACAAAATGAAATTGAAGCAGCAATAAAGAGTCTCCTAAAAAAGAAAAGTCCAGAACCTTATGGATTCTCTGCTGTATTCTATCAGATCTTTAAAGAAGAACTAATACCAATTCTTTTTAAACTTTTCCATGAAATAGAAAGGGAAAGAAAACTCCCTAATTCATTCTATGAAGCCAGTATTACCCTCATCCTAAAACGGGACAAAGACATATCCAAAAAGGAGAGCTACAGGCAATTTATTGAAGGAAATAATAATAATGGCAAACCGAATCCAACAACATATCAGAAAGATCATTCCCCATGACCAAGTTGGCTTCATCCCAGGAATGCAGGGGTGGTTCAACATATGCAAATCTATAAATGTAACACAGCACATTAGTAGAAGCAAAGACAGAAGCCACTTGATCATCTCAATTGATACAGAAAAAGCCTTTGATAAGATTCAACACACTTCATGATAAAAGCTCTAAGAAAACTGGGAATAGAAGGAATATACCTCAACATTATAAAGGCTATATATGACAAACCTACAGCCTACATCATATTTAATGGAAAGAAACTGAATATATTTCCCTAAAATCAGGAATGAGGCAAGGGTGCCCACTCTCCCCACTTCTATTCAACATAGTCCTGGAATTCCTAGCTAGAGCAATAAGGCATCAAGAAGAAATGAAAGGAATAACTAGGTAAATAAACTCTTAAAATATCCCTAAATGCAGACGATATGATCCTATAGCACAAAGACACAAAATACTCTACCCCAAAACTCCTAGACACCATAAACAGTTTCAGAAGGTGGCAGAATACAAAATCAACCTACAAAAATCATTGTCTTTTCTATACACCAACAATAAACAAATTGAGAAAGAATATATGGAAACGATTCCATTTACAATACCCCACAAGAAATCAAATACCTAGGAGTCAACTAAACAAAGGATATGCATGATGTCTACATGGAAAACTATAAACCTCTGAAGAAAGAGATTGAGGAAGACTACAGAAGATGGAAAGATCTCCCGTGCTCATGGATTGGTAGAATCAACATAGTAAAAATGGCTATACTACCAAAAGCAATCTACATGTTCAACATAATTCCCATCAAAATCCTAATGACATTCATCACAGAGATTGAAAAATCTACCCTAAATTTCACTTGGAAATACAAGAGACCACAAATAGCCAAAGCAATACTCAGCAAAAAGAGAAATGCTGAAGATATCAGAATACCTGACTTCAAACTATATTATAAAGCAATAATAATAAAAGCAGCATGTTATTAGCACAAAACCAGATACGATACAATGGAACAGAATAGAGGATGTGGATATGAATCCACACAGCTCTGCCCAACTTATTTTTGAGAAAGGCACCAAAAACATCTGATGGAAAATAGCCTCTTCAACAAATGTTGCTGGGAAAAGTGGTTATCTGCCTGCAAAAAACTGAAACTAGCTCTATGTTTATCACCCTGTACTAGTATATACTCAAACTGAATGAAGGACCTTAATATCAGACCCAGAACTCTGATGCTAGTACAGAAAAGAGCAGGGAATACTCTGGAAGCAATAGGTATAGGCAAGAACTTCCGCAATAGAACCCAAGCAGCTCAGCAACTAAGAGAAAGGATAGACAAATGTGACTACATGAATTCAAAAAGCTTCTGCACAACAAAAGAAATGTTTGCTAAGCTGAAGCATCCACCCACAGAGTGGGAGAAAATATTTGCTAGCTATGCATTAATCAAAGGACTGATAACCAGAATATACAGGGAGCTCAAAAACTAAACTCTTCCTAAATCAATGAACCAATAAAGAAATGGGCAACTAAACTAAGCAGAACTTTTTCAAAAGAAGAAATTCAAATGGCCAAAAATGCCATGGATATCTATGGATATCCAAACCATGGATATCCAAACCATGGATATCCAAAACCATGGATAGATAAGACACCTAAAAAACTAGATAGCATTTGTTGCCCTCAACTCAGAGAAACTAAAGCAGATACTTTAAAGCAACTGAGGCCAATAGGAGAAGGGGATCAGGGACTAGAGAAAAGGTTAGAGCAAGAAGAATTAACCTAGAAGGTAACACACATGCACAGGAAATCAATGTGAGTCAACTCCCTCTATAGCTATCCTTATCTCAACTAGCAAAAACCCTTGGTCCTTCCTATTATTGCTTATACTCTCTCTTCAACAAAATTAGAGATAAGGGCAAAATAGTGTCTGCTGGGTATTGAGGGTGTGGGGGGGAGAGGGAGGGGGTGGGGGCAGGGGGAAGAAATGACCCAAACATTGTATGCACATATGAATTTAAAAAAAAAGAAGAAAATCAATTAAAAAAAAAACACACTAAGACTCCACCTCACCCCTGTTAGAATAGCTATCATCAAAAACACCACCAACAACATGTGTTGGTGAGGATGTGGGAAAAAAGGAACCCTCGTACACTGCTGGTGGAATGCAAACCAGTGCAACCACTTTGGAAAATAATATGGAAGGTTCTTAAAAAACTAAACATAGATCTACCATATGATCTAGCAATCCCACTTCTAGGGATATACCCAAAGCAATGTGACTCAGGTTACTCAAGAAGCAACTGCACACCCATGTTTATTGCAGCACTATTCATAATAGCAAAGTTATGAAAATAGCCAATATGCCCCACTACTGATGAGTAGATTAAGAAAATGTGGTATTTATACACAAAGGAATTTTACTCAGCCATGAAGAAGAATGAAATCTTATCATTCTCAAGTAAATGGATGGAACTGGAGAACATCATCTTAAGCAAAGTTGCCAGGCTCAGAAAGCCAAAAATCATATGTTCTCCTTCATATGCAGCCTTTAGATCTAAAACAAATGCAATAATATTATTAGACATGGGCCATATGGTCAGGGGAGGTCACATATAGGGGATATAGGGAAAGGTAGGAAACTCAAAACTTGAAAGTGTTTGACATGCCCACTGCAAAGGAGCTAATATAGTAACCTTAAAATGACAGAGGTCTCTATGGGAAGATGACCAGTACATAGTGAAGAGGTCCAATAGAGATGAATCAATTCAGGTTGTAACACACATGTGCATGTAAACAATGCTAGGAATCTCTGTATAGCTATATTTATCTCAAACTAGCAAAAATGCTATGTCTTTCTTAATATTGTTTATGTCTTCTCTTCAAGAAAATTAGAGAAGAGGACAGAACATGTTCTACCTGGAAGTGAGGAGGCTGGGGACGAGGAAAGAAAGGGGGAAAAGGGGAGAAATGTCCCAAACAATGTATGCACATATGACTAAGTGAATAAATGAAAAAAATGGGCCCAGTACTTGACTCCCCAAGCATTGTTGGAGGGCAGGAATGGGATTTGCAGAGCATGGCACCAGGAATAGGTGGGACTGAGAGGGATTGAGTCATGGTGGATGCTGACCACAGCCTAAGACCCACCTCCTAAAAAAGCTCAGCCCCAGCCAGGTTTGGCCCCATTCCAAAGCCACCTCCACTGCAAGTGCATTCTGACAATTGCTGCTGTGAACCTGCCTCTATCCCTGTTTTGTGAGTCATTTGTGCTCACATTCTACTCTCCACCCCCCCGCCCCCAACCAGGCCCACTTGCTGAAGATAATGACTGGGAAGATAGCCTAGTCTCTGGGCTTACTTTGGGTTTCCTCACACAAATTGAGGCACCCATAGAAGTTGTGTACCATCAAAATGCTTCAGTCTTGCATAGGCAATTTATATCTATGCCTCTGCACACACTGGTGAGACCACTAAGCATGTCATTGCTCATTGTTTGGCCATGTGGGGTCCAGGGCACGTTTGTGTTTTTCCTGAAGGTGCAGAACACCCAGTGTGGGCACCATCATGGTTTGTCAAGCCTCATGGATCCCCTGGTCCCAAAGATGAGGAGGCTGAGACTGAAGACTTGTCCCAGGACAGGGAGCCACTAAGGCTGACTCCTCCACTGACCAAGAGGCATCCAAGAAAATGGCTGCTGGTGAGACAGATGCAGGACAGTGAGCCACCCACCTGAGGTCAAATTAAGAAACTAGTGGACATGGCGATGATGGTAACTGGTATCCTGGGGATGGCTGGGAATCCCCCAGCCACATTGCTGGTGACATTGGTGATAATAACAATACAGGTGGTTGTTGTCCAGGGCAATGCATACTGGACTTCCATGCCCAACCTGCCAATAGTGCATACTATCACTTGGTAGAGCCAACCTATATTTATCTTTACTGATGATATGATACACATGGGAGGTCATTCCTCTGGACATTTGGTGCCTCAATATAGTGACTGTTGCTTTACAGGTAAACTCATCTTATGGGTGCATGATCAAAGCAAAAGATACTGTGGACTTATGGCTATGAAGACAACAAATATTGGCCATGCAAAAGGCTTATGATAATGTTGTCTCTCCTGCTACTATTGCAAAAACTATCCTGGCCATTTAAGTTGCTAATGTACTCTTTTTGGTATTGTTCACCTGTTTTCTTTTTTTCAGTCAAATGCCACATGGTGCGAAGACAAGTACTTGGATTAAGGGGACAGGCTTGATTGCAAACATTTAAGAAATTTAAAAAGGAGGAGGTGGAGAGCTAACAGGTGTATTGAATAAGCTGTAGGTTTGAGTTTGGCACAGCCCCAAACCGCAGAAGGGAGCAAGCATAGTTATGCCCAATAAATTGCATGCTTGAATTGGCACAGCCTCAGCTGCAGAAGTGGGCAAGATGCAGTTGTTTTTTCCTAGGGTGTTTATGTTCAGAGAGAATCTGTCACAGGTTTCTCCTGATCCCAAGGATTACAATATCATGACCCCTGTCCTGAGAACTGCCTCTTCACCTTGTATTGCCACTGTATATAATAAACTCACTGGAGGTAGAGGAGGCTGGTGTGTCTCCATCTGAGAACCCAGCCTACCTGGCCCCAGCTTTATGCATGTTTGGTCTTCAGTCTGTTGTCTTTTCCGGCATCCCCTGTCACCCCCCAGTTATGATTTCTAGGACAAGCTTGTGTGGGATATGAGACATTTAGAAGCATGCTTATAGTATATCATAGTTAGATTCACCCCCTCCATCTTTCTGCTTTATCCACCCTTCCCCCACTTCATAGAATAGTTTCAATGGGTCTCATTGTTCCATTTTCATACATAAATACATACTAATTCCACAATTTTTGCTGTCGTTCACCCTTTTCGTATGTTCTTTCCCCTTCCAATGGTACCAATTTCAGACAAGACTTGTTTTACCTTCCTGTGCATTTTTATTAAGAGAGTCATTTTTTTGTTTGTTTATGATGGTTATATAGGGAGTTTTATTGTAACATTTCCATACATACATTATTATACCTCAAATTGGTTCATCCCCTCCATTATTCTCCTTTTTAGTTCATCCCCTCCATTATTCTCCTTCCTACTTTAGTCTCTTCTTGTTCTTGTTCTTGTTGTTCTTCTTCTTGTTCTCCTCCTCCTCCTCCTTTTTCTTCTTCTTCTTTGACATTGTTGGGGTTTGAACTCAAGGCCTCATGCTTGCTAGGTAGGCGACTCTACCACTTGAGACACTCTAACACTTTTCTTAGTCCCTTTCTGAAGATAATTTCAACATGATTGAATATTCCATATTCAAGAGGACTGAATGTTCCATATTCATATTTTATAGAAAGTACATCAACAATGTTCACCTTCTTTACTTTCTTCACTTACACTCCCTTTCCCATTAGTGGCCTTTGCTTAACATGACCTGCTTTGCTTTCTTGTCCTACATTGTTCAGCTGTCTATTTATTGTTCAGTGGGATTTTTGCCTGGGTATTTACCTAATAAAGGTATTGTGCTTAAATAGATCTAGCTCACCCCCATTGCAGTTTCTCACCCTTTCCCCCTATCCTGTGTTTTCCTTGTATTTGTCTTGTTCCTACACAAATGTGATGTATTTCATTATTATTTATTGTCTTTCTTTCCTTCATTCCCTCTTCCCTTAATCTCCTCTATCAGTTCCACTTTGGGGTACAAGCTCTTGATATTATCATATGTATACATGACATTGTTTGTATTTGTATTGGGCTTATAGTCCACATATGAGAAAGATCATGCAGCTTTTGACTTTCTAAACCTGACTAACTTCACTTAAGATGATGTTCTCCAGTTCCATCTATTATCTGCCAGTGACAAAACTTCATTCTTCATTATGGCTGAATAAAATTCTATTATATATACATACCACATTTTCATTATTCATTCATCAGTTGTGGGGGAATTTGGCTATTCCCATAACTTTGCTATTGTGAATAGTGCTTCAATAAACATGGATGTGCAGTTGCTTCTTGAGTAACCTGAGTCACATTCCTTTTGGATATGCCTAGGAGTAGTATTGCTAGATCATATGGCAGTTCTATTTTAAGTTTTTTTGAGGCATCTCCACAGTGTTTTCCATAGTGGTTGAACTAATTTACACTCCCACCAGCAGTGTATGAGAGTTCCTTTTCCCCCACATCCTTACCAACATTTGTAGTTGTTTGTGTTCTTGATGATACTCATTCTATCAGGAGTGAGTTGGAATTTTAATGTAGTTTTGATTTGAACTTCCTTTACAGTCAGGGATGTTGAATATTTTTTCATGTGTTTTTGGCCAGATCATGTGTTATACAAGATCAGTAATAACTGAACAGAATTCCCATTCCTAGAGATGATGAGCAATGCTGGTTGGTTTTGGACATATTACCTACTGGCAACACAAGAATCAGTTATAGTTTTTTAACAAACGTGACTGCAGAACAATTTCTTTTCTCTTTTTAACAACTGGGCTCTCATCTCTTTCTGGATTAATTGTTTTACATCCAGTATAATTATGTAATTACCAGAAAGGTTGTTTGATTTGCTGACAGAAAGATTTGGTGTCAAAACGCAGGAAAATGTTGAATGTATATAAATAAATATATTTCCACAAAATTTTATGACTGAGACGCTCAGGGAATTCAAGTGTCCAATGCAAAAATCAAAGTAAAATAGTTGAAATATTTCTGTTAAAATGTATAGATTGAGGGGTTTTCAGTTTAACAGTAAATATTTATGAATTTGCAGCTCTGATCTGTATTTGATTGTTTGCTTTTTAAAAGATTCTGTGTGACCATTTTTTAGTTGAATACCTCTAATAGAAGATACTCAGAATGTCTTTGAAGCTCTCTGGCTTCATATTGAGTTCTAAGATTATAAATGTTATAACAATATAATAATAATCACTGTGGAAGAAAAATGCTATTCAATTGTTGTAGTGTGGTAAACTTATTATTCTTAATTATTCACTTATCAAAATAGAAATATTTTATATCTCTATCCACTCTCATGAGTTGCAGTGCCTCCTTGAAAAAAGAATAGCACTTTGTCCCACTGACATTGAGCATGACTATGTGTTTGAAAGTTTAAATGCTGTGACAGAGAGTCTTATGTGGTATAGAGACTGGTAGGATGCCCTGTTGCTAAGATGTTTCTTCAGGAATCCTTCCTGGATTTTTTTAGCCAGTTTTCCTTCCTTGCCCTACCTTTTAAACTTCTACATTGGTTGCCTCTTATATTGTTTCTCAAGTTTGTAGCTGTACTTGGTAGAGAAAAGCAAGGAGAAATGAGTTTGTGCCAGCATGTTGCAATAGCAAACATAGTATAAATATTGTTTTTAATTTGGGACACTTTTTTCATAGCTGAAAACAAATAGTTTTATTTAGTTTCACTCTTGTGTCAGTCAGCTTTTTCTTACCCTAATGAACTACCTGAAACAAGCTACTTATAATGAATAGAGGTTCATTTAACTAAAAGTTTGGGGGTTTAAGGGTACAGTGCCTCAGTTCTTTTGGCTACATCACATCTTGATGGGCAGCAATGGTGAGAACAGTAATGCCAATAGCCTTGTCAAACACATCAGCAGAGACAGCCAGGCTCATGCTGAAGAAACACCTTAATCTCTTTAAAAGGCATGTCCCAATTGATCTAAGGACCTCCCCACTAAAAAATATTGTACCTCCCATCCTTGCCTCACTGAAGACCAAGTTCTGAACATGAACAAAGTCAAGGGCAAACCACATTAAAACTATAATAACTCGGAATTGGATTGTGTGGAAAATTGGCCAAAATAAGAACAAATAGAGAAAAAAATGAAGTTTGGAATTACCATTATCAACCAAACATCTAGAAAACGTTAACATTTCTGTCCTAGTCAGCATAGAAATCAAAGTGAATTTGTTTTCCTCTTAATTTTGTTAGCAGAACTGTCATTCCAAAAAGAATTCTCCAACTGTATCCATTTTCCAATGACTTCACATTGTTTTCCCTCTGAGTCACAGTACCTGTAAGTTCCTGTATCTGTATGTCCCTTACTGTATAAAGGCCACCCTAATGGCCTTGTTAAAACTTGTGAGGGTTCAATCCCCAAGTAAGGTCAAATTTTGTGGGGTTGAGATTCATAGCTTTAACATGTGAATTAGAGAAGACACAATTCGTCCCACAGCACTAGTTTACTTAATGTCAATTCTGTTCTTCAAATGTGTTCACAAGCTTTGTTTTTCCACTTGATTTAACCTTCACATTGCACATGTGTTAACATCATTGTAACTTTATGTTTATCTTCAAATTATAAAATCATTCAACAACTTCCTATTACCTCAACAGTTACCATTCTAAGTAAAGCTATTATCATGTCTATCTTGGGTTATTTAAGGGAATCTTTATTTTGTCTACATGCTTCTGCCATTTACTGCTATAGTTTATTATCAACATAGGTCTGGAGTGACAAAAGTTTTGAAAGAGAAAAGAGCTGAGTGAAGAATGCACATAAGTCATATGTTTCAGGGCAAAGAAAAGAATAATATATAATGGTGGCTAAGAAAGAATCACCTGAGAAAAAACAAGGAAGAAAACAAACAGGAGTGACAGAGTCCGAAAACAGAGAAAACAATTCTAAATTGGGATTTATTTTGAATAGCATCAAATGTTCATAGTGGTCCAGCAAAGGAAAATGATCTAATTTAGTTGGCAATGCAGAACAATACTTTGACTCTCAAGAGCAGTCTCTATGTAGGAGGGAGAGTGATGCCAAGTGTGCATTTCTACAAGAATGAGTGAAAGGCCCTAAGGAGAATAAATATCTGAATTTTTCTGGAAGTTTAGTATGAAAAAGAAGACTATCAGATAGTTGACAGATGGAAATTTGAGATCTCTGAAAATTTTGCATCTTTTTTTTTAAACAGAGGGATTTGAACATTGTTGTGTCTTGGGAGTAAAGAAGTAAATGGTTTAAAGATAAAAAGGAAGGACATAATTGATTCCTCAAGAGTAAATGGGTATGAAACCCAAAGCATAAGAAAAGAACAACTCTAAATAAGCATAAAAGTGTGCTTCCCAAATGAAAGCAGAAAGCAAGACATAGCTATGCAGGGTGAGAGGAATAAGGGTAGAAAATTTGCAACTGACAAAATGACTTGTTCCAAGGAAGGTGGAACTTAACTCCTACCAAGAGTACAGGAGTCAGAAGAAAATTCAGGGAGACAACTGCACATGTATATGCGTATGTATATATATATTTGTATGTATATAACATAATTATAACCTAAGTATGTATTTTTTTCATTCCTCTTCAATAAATACCCAGAAACAGAAAAAAAAAAAAGAGCACAGGGGTAAAGAATGGAAATATATACATATGCCAAAAGGCTATGGTTGCGAGAACATGGATTTTGGATTGACACAAGGAAAGATTATGGTCTTGAAGTAAGACTGCCAAGAAATCATAGCAATGTCTGGATGGTATTTGTACTGGCACAAATTTAGATAGGTCGCTTAATCTTCCTTCCATGATTTCATGTGCCAGGATAACATAGCCTAGAATTTAGATCTTTGGAACTTTGAGGGTGGGCAAATCTGTCATAAAATGGTTGATTTATTGTAAAAAATGCAAAGATGATGGAGTTGATGATATTGATGATATCAACTAGGAGCAAGAATATAAAAGGCTTGAAGGATAGAATATTGAATTGATCGAAAAATATTGAAATTTGAAATGATAGAAATAACTATTTAGGTAATAAAAAGGTTTTGGATTGGCCATAGGAATAGTTAGAAAACTATGGAAGTAATATCAGGAAATTAGAGGGTTGAGAAACGATGAAGTCACAGTGTTGAGTGGGTCTGAGTTTTGAAATTCTGGAGATGTAGAAGTGTCAGGATGGTTCCATTTGATTTTATAAAGAGAAATGCATTAACACTGTGTGTTAAAGTCCTTGCTGAATATAGAGATATAAGGATATTGGATGCTGACAGTACCAAAGGTGATTATATTGTTGGTTGGAAGATGCTCAAATTGGGATGTTTTATGTAATTGGAAAATTAATGTTTGGAAGCATTGGACTGAGGTAAAAGAATACTACCTATCCTTTCTGAGCTGAAATAAGACAAATGGTTGCTTCTTCTTTACATAGGTAGGAATGGAGTTTTATAAGAACATGAAGCTTCTGTAGGTGCATGACAAAGTGCAAAAAGTTTTTGTGATCTTTGAAAATTCAGTGAGGATATTTATCAGTGAAAATGGTAACCCAGAAGACACATTCAGAAAAAGTGAGAAGGAAGAGCAATGATGATGGATTGTTGAGGTTGATGCAAAGGGTGGCATTGGGAGCACTGCAGGAGTGGGGGTGTATAACTACATATTTGGATAGAAGGAAATCATTAAAGAACTTAGATATCACTAGCCTGAGATTTCACTTTGATATGTTGGCATATCACATTTTAATGAAAACATTCTATTCTCTTTTTACCCCTAAAATTTGTTGAATTTTTACTCTCAAACTATGCTAACACTTTAGATATATAGTTTCATTACAACTTTGCTACAAATAAAAGAAGAAGGTGTCATTTTCGTTTTAATTTTGTACGTATACCATCAAGTCTCATAGAATACTCTAATTTTTCCTAAGTTGGGAGAGAAATGAGTTTGGAACTCAAGTTAGTTTTACTCAAGAAAGAGGGATTTTTAAGACCAGTGTGGAGGCCCATGCATCTAATCTCATGTATTCAGTAGGCAGAGACAGGAGGATCATAGCCTGAGAGAAACCTGGACAAAGTGAGATCCTATCTCATAAACAAAACAAACCTGAATAAATGACTGGAGGCATAACTCAAGTGATAGAGTACTTGCCTAGCTAGTGGAAAGCATGAAAAACAACAAAGATTTAATGACAATATCATAATATCAAACTGAAGCTGGACAATGTTCAATATTTCTGACATAATTCTTACATGTCTTTGTTCAAGGTTTGCTGTGTATGGGTATTAGTAAAAGATGTTTCCTTTATTTAGTATTCAACAAATGGAAAAGAAAATTGCAACCAGGACCAAGACATATTACTGTGCATAACTGGCTGTGCAAATTTTACACAGGTAAGTATGGAAAATATACTATGGTTAAGCATGAATTACAAAGTTCGTGGTGAGGCAAAGTATGGTGGTGCATGCCTGTGGTCCCAGGTACTTGGGAGTCAGAGTGATAAGGACCATTTGCCAAGGCTGATTTAAGCAAAAGTGTGAGACCCTACATGGAAAAAATTAAAAGTATAGAGATTGGGGGCATAACTCCAGAGGCCAAGTGCTTCCTTTGGTTAATTTTGGTGAAGGGAAAAGGAACCATAAAGATAATGTAGTGAGCTAAACCTTGGACAGTAAAATTTTCTGTTCTCTGCTATGGCTATTACAATAGCTTTTCCTCTGTGTTTCTGCACATTTCCCTGCTCTTTTAGAAGACAAGGGCAAAAATCTTAGCAAACAGTCTTTTAAGAGGTAATAACATTAATTTAACTTTACTCAATAGCAACCCCCCCAAATAATCTCAATTAAAAATAGGCTGTTGATTGCAATAGGCATTTTTGAAAGAAGACATGCAAATGACCAAGAGGTATATGAGAACATGCCTGGCATCATGAATCACTAGAAATGCAAATAAAAGCCACAGTGAGATGTTACCCCACCTAAGTTAAAATGGCTATTATAAAAAAGACAAACAATAGCAAGTATTGGAGAAGATGAGGAGAAAAGGAAAACCTTGTATTCTGTTGGAGGGAATGCAAAGTAGTACAGCCACTTTGGAGAATTATATAGATATCCCTCAAAAAGTTTGAAATAGAGCTACCATATGATCTAAAACCATCAGTCCTGGGTATATAATCAAAAGAAGTTATATATCAATATGTCTAGGAGACATGGGAATGCCTATGATTATTGCAGCACTATTCATAATAGACATGAAATGTCAACTTTTCAAGTGTCCATCAAATTATGAATAAAGAAAATGTGGTACATCTGCATATGATAGTATTATTTAACCATAAATAAATGAAAATTTGTCATTTCTAATACCATAGATAGAACAGTAGAGTATTATGTGAAGTGAAATATGCAGGCATTATCTATGATCTCATTATTATGAGAAATCTAAAAAGTTGGTTCAAGAGAAGTAAAAAGTACGCTGGTGGTTGACAGAGGCTGGAGCATTTGGGAATAGTGAGGAGATGCTGGTCAGTCAAAGATACCTAATTATAGAGAAGGAAGAGGAATAAACATTTTTTGGCAGGACTGGTATCTGAACTCAGAGCACAGTGCTTGCAAAGCAGGCACTGTACACTCAAACAACAACTCCAGTTTAATTTGCTCTGGTTACTTTGCAGATGGGGTCCCATTAGCTGTTTGCCTAGGCTGGCCTCAAACTACATTACTCCCAATCATCTTAGCCTCTTAACTAGCTAGGATTGCAGGCATGAGACACTGGCACCCAAGGAAGAAGAGAAATAAATTTCAATAGAGCTACTGGACAACATGACAATTATCATTAACTTTCTTTTCTTTCTTTTTTTTCTGGTACTGGGGTTTGAAATTAGGACCTCATGCTTGCTAGGGTCTCACGAACCACTTTCCCATGTTGGCTTTGAATCACACTCCTTCTAATCTTTGCCTCCTGAGAGCTAAGATTACAGGTGTGAGCCACTGGCTACTGGCTAACATATGGTATTCTTGAAAAATGTAGAGTGGATGTTATGTGCTATCATTATAAAAACATTAACTACATGAGGTAACACTTGTTTGTTAACTAGATGTTTCAAATCCACTATATATATATATAGTGTATATATGTATGTATATATATATATTTATTTATGACATATCACTTGGTGCAAGATAAAACATACTTTATCTGTGAATTTAAACATAAATAAATAATTTAAGAAAGATAATTGCTGTGAGAAGAGATTTATATCTTAGTTAGGACAGAAGAAATGTTAGGAGCAAGTCATAAAGGGAAGTGGTAGTATGGCAGAAGGCATTAGAGATCAATGTAGCAAGGAACAGGATGATCAGGAGACTTCAAATATAAGTTGCAACTTTGGATTATCCCACTGGTTAGATTTATTATTTCATTTAATATATATGAATACTAACGAACTGAGTTGAATAGTTACTTGGCCATAGAACACTTATCTGGTTAGAAATGGAACCAAGATTCACTGTCTGCTGTCAGACATGCACTTGGCCATTTAGTATTTGTAAACCTTACATTGAGTGAGATGTGCTTTCACACAGGAGGAACCATGCCTCAGACAACTATGGTACCATCTTAAATTTAACATATGAGGGAGGAAGTGGCAAAGTGAAGTTAGAGTAAGAATGAGAGCGGCTGGTGCACATGTATTTTTCTGATATTGACATCTTTATCCCTAGTTCTTCCTAGCCTATTTTTCATTTTTTCTCTCTCTATTGTTTTTGGAGAAAAATTTTGAAATGTTTATTTTCATGAACTTATTGATGCTTTCAAATATATAATCTTTAGAAGTGAACTTTAAGGGTAAAGTTTATATATATTAAGAATAACTATTTTCAATAGTTTTAATTTCTAGTAGGATTTCTTTTATATTTTTATCTCACTAACATTTGTAGTAACTTTTCACAAAGAGGCTTTGTTATTCAAGCATTTTTCTTTTGTGCTTTTATGAAGACAAAGGTCAAATGCTGTCCCTATCCCTCCTCCATCTCTCTCTCTCTCTCTCTCTCTCTTCAAACAGTTTATGAAAGGAAACATTCAGTTATCTATTTATGCTAATATATTTATAATATGCTAATAGTCAGTAGTTTATGAATATACTCTTAGAACAGAATTTATTAGAAAGCATTTCCTCCATTGCTATTGGGTCTCTATTCTCATTTTCAAATTGAGTCTTTGGAAGACAGATAAGTTAATATGCAGAAATCTTAATCTCACTTTTGAAATATGATGCAACCCTTAGCCAGAGCTGCTTATTTCCACCAAGTAGTGGTACAATATTTTCAGCACATCTAATTTAGTACAAGAACAATTTTTTCTTTGTGATGCACAATTTCTTTCTCTGATGAATTCTCTGCTATACATAACTTGCAATTTTGTCTTAAATGTAAAACAAATATAAATAAGGCAGGCAATCGAATATAGACTAATTACTGCTCACTCACAATCTGTGTTTAGAAATTGAAGACAAGATACCATCTAGCACATTCTAGAATATGCTTAGGCCAAGGTCTGAGCATTACTAACAGGCTAGTTGATTTTTCCAAAGGAATTCACAGGAGAAAAGAGTAGAATAATCACTCTAAAAGACTGATGCCTGATTGAATCACCCATAATATGTGAGTCAGAATTAATGGAACAGATAAATATAATATTTCCTATAAGCATATTACATATTTCCATTGACTTAATGAATTATAAAGAAATTTATTAATTATATTAAAATGAGTGAAGTGTAATGATTTGAATGGAAAAAATTAAAATGTTAATGGTTTCAGGCAGCATAATCATCAACATGAGTCATTTTTGGTATTGCCTCTGACATAGAATCACTCAGAGTTAGGGCTTCTGGATTAAATACAGGTCATCTTGTTATATTTGAATCCATGTAAAAATTGAAAAATGTCTTGGCTTAAATATATTGCATAGGGCCTGCTTACAGTGGATAGTCCTTCATTCTTTATCTAAAATACAAAGTAAATTAGCATTCTATTTTTTTATTTGCTAAATCTAGTAACTATCTAGAGAGTTTTAGCTCTCTCAATACCAATATTACAGTTCTAGTATTTTATAATACTTTGCCAGGTGATACTAATAAGCAGCTATTGTGAGAAATCACTGTTCATGACAGGAAAACTAAAGATTAATGTATTAATTATCATAAATATCAAAACCATGCATAAAAATTCTCAGTACACAGTTAAATTATAAAAATTAATGGTTTTATATCAACAATAAATTGAAAGTATTGTAAATTGCAATGGAAAAGCAAGGTGTAATTCACAAAATCTGAAAATTTTTATGGTAATTTGTTAAATAAATATCTTGAAAAAACAATACACAGGCATTCAATTGAGAAAAGTTGTTGAATTCTACTAAAAGACATAAAGTTATCAACCCCAAATGAAATGATCTGATTATTTAAATGTCAATTTTCCAGAAGCTTTCCTTAAACTCATTGTAATTCCAATCAAAATTCTGAGGGCAGATGATTTAGAAGTAATTCTAAAATTATTTGGCTCTGTTCCAAAACATGTGCTAAGAATAAAGTCCTCAGATAAGTCAACTTTGAAAAAGAAATATAGAGTGAAAGATGTGGGGAGGAACTTGGTCTGGCAGATAAGTAAGTCATGTGATAACCATTGCAAGAATTTCTTGATAATGTTGCACAAATAGACAACTAAACCAATAAAGATAAAGAGTTCAGAGATTGGCATTTGTGCAGTTGTAAAATCTATGTATCATAAAGATAGCACCATCAATTAAGAAAGCAAGGATTATATAGTAAATGGTTTGTTGAAACTTTGTTCATTAAAATATGTTCATAGAGGAAAATAAAGCTGCATATGAGTGAATTTCTGATAGATTAAAGATTATTCATGGCAAAAAATAACTACAAAGGTAATAAAATTAACAATAAGAGAAAAGTGGAATATGAGGGAAATAATGTACTTTCCTAGTAGCATTCAACTACAACCAACCATAGGTATCTTGGAGACTAAGACACACAAATTGATTATATTAATGCTAAACATTGACAAAGTTAACAAACAAAAAGCACATTGTGCAAAGGCATTTAAAATGAACAAAAACATGCACCTATAATTTAGAAGAGCTTCTTACAAATCAATGAGCAAAATTAAAAATAAGTAGTAAAAAATGACTAAAGGACCACAATAGGCAATCCACAAAATGAGAAATAAAAATGACTAACCAGTAAAAAAATGCTCAGATTTATTAATAATCACAGAGAAGCAAATTAATAAAATGTCTATGATATTAGTTCACAGAGTCTTTAAGTTAAACATTAAATTGTCACTAATACATTGTTACTCTTTGCTCTGAATTAAAACACTTCCAGAGAAACAGAGCCCCAGGACTAGTCTTCTAGCTTTTTAAGATCAATTATTTTTTTCTACTGACAGAATATTGAGATATTTTCATTCATACAGTCTTACAAAACCCTAACGTGTTTTGAATAATTAATGTCTCTCAGTCTAGAGTACAATTAAAACAATTATGATTGCAGGATGACACCAGTCACATTCAGAAAAAATTATTCAATGAATATTCTTTATGTATTTTTACCTAGTGATTTCACTTCCACTCTGTTAGATCAATTTTCTTTGAAATTCTTTGGTTGTTAGTCAATAGCACAATAGTCCTCTAAGGAAGAAGGTTATTAGCATATGTACTTATAATTAAGGAAATTGAGACTTTGTTAATCAAAGAAAATGTGACCAAAGTAGACATAAGAATAGTGAGAAACAAATGTTAATGTCTTCCTGTAAGTTCATATACATTGACAAACTGTCCAAGACAGAAACACTCAATATTCAGGTTCCAAAAAACTAGTGATGTATTTTCCTTAAAATTGACTTTATTCCTATAATATTAAAAATATTATATTCTATACCTGTAGGAGTTTGCAAGTGTATGAAGAATTCAATAATGGTAAGTCTCAGGTCTCATTCCCTCTTCATTTATATCTCATCTGCTTAACCATTTAGTTCTTCATAGAGCTAGGAAGAGATCTTCAGTTATTTGCCTTAAATGTGTTCTGTTTTTGTTCAGTTTTTTCCTCCTAATCTGAGTATTAATACGATGTTTCCACTTTTGTAATTCCACTTAAAAAGATATTGTTTTGCTACTCAATAACGAAAGTACTAAAATTATTGAAGTGTTTGTTTCTACTTGCTTTGCTTCCATGATTTCTCATATGTTCTATAGTAATTCCAAGCAACTGTGTTGGATTTAGCACCATTGAGAACACCCTCTGTGCAAAAGTATGCAGAACTTCCAAAATTAGAGTCTGTGCATATAATAAAATAGCAAAGTATCTAATCTTTCACAAATGAGGAAAAATGTGAAATGTCACTGACGCACTGGACAGAAGGAACAGTGAGACCTTCTGTGCTTTTTAAAATAATCGTGCCTTTCTGTGCTTTTTTTTTTTTTTTTGCTTCTACTATGTCATGATTGTTTTACAGGTTAAATCATTAATTAAATCAATTTTAAGAGCAGGAAACTGGCTGATTCAGACTAGTCATTTAAACCTGGAAAGGGCTTCCTCTGAAGTATTCAAAGACTAACTTAGAAGTTATTGTCCTTTACTTGCACTGTCAAACAGGCAGAACTGTTTCTAAGCATTTACAATGATGTGTAAGGATTGACAGTGTGGGTCAGAGAAATATTGGAGGTTGGAAAAGCTGGTAATCTGGCTATATTTTGAAAAACCCACTAATAGGCTTGCTTGAAGTTGGAAATGAGGTGGAAAGAAAAAAGACCTCAAGAATTACTCAGGAATGGGTATATAATAGCAGAGGTATTGTTATAAGGATTCTAAAGCAACAAGGAAGAGTATGTGTGTTTTCAAAACTAATAGAATATGTAATTATTTTCTAAAGAATTTTTATTTCCAATGTGTCTTTTCCATATTAAAAAAAAAGAAATGGAATGGATTAGTCTCAAATTTATAAATGACTGTGTTCTATCTACACATCAATTTTTCTTTATTTCAAGAACAGTATAAAATAAAATTAATCAGAATTGAGAAAGAAGTCAATTTTGTTACTTATTGAAATAATGTGAGAATAACAAAAAATATATCGATGGCTTTGAAATGTTCAAATTGGTAATTTTGCAGAAATAATTGTCATTTCATGGACTTATATTTTAGTGAGATGAGACAGAGTGAGAAAATACATATAATGAAATAAATTATGTGTTTAATAGTGTTAAGTAATATAAAGAAAATAAAACAAAGGCAAAGGCAAGTTGCCACTTTAAATAGGGTAGAAAAAAGGGCTTTACTAATGCAAATTTCATTTTAGTAAAAATTTGGAGGAGGTAAATATTAAACCAAGTAGATATGCTAAGTAAGAGAACTTCTGGTAAAGGAGCAGGAGATCAGAGGCACAACTGGTATGATACCAAAGCTCCAGGGAATTGAGTTGGGTTGAAATATCTGTAAGCATGTGATAGAGAAGAAAGTGTAGATGGTGACGGCAGTGAGAGTGCTGATCTTGTCATCCCTAATAAATGACTCTAAAGAAATTTACTCTGAAAGAAATGGAGGCCACTAGAGGTTTTTATGACTTAGGTTATAACAAGGTAATTTTATTGCTGTGTGGGAGAGCAGGTTGAACTGTGGCCAGGACACAGGCAGGGAGAACAGTTACTAGGTATTTACAATAATATATGAGTAAGAGTTCAACAACGTGGGTCAGAGGAGAAGTACTGAAGGTGGGAAAATTGGTTGGATCTGGCTATACTGTGATGAAACACTACCAGGCCTTCTGGAAGTTAGAAATGAGATTGAAAGAAAATGAGACACCAAGAACTACACAAGTTTTTAGCTTGAGAGACTGAAAAGATGTCATTAACATTAATTAAACAGCAAGACTGTGGGAATAGATGGTTTCAACAGTGTGTACTGTGGTGAGGGAGAAGGGATGTTTAGTGACTGAACGTTCAATATCGTGAATTTTAAGTTTAAAATGCTTGTAAGATATCAAAGCAAAAACTGAGTATTCAAGTAAATGTGAATCACGAATTCATAAAAGGATTCAGGAGGGTAGAAAAAATGTAAGAATCATTAGAATAAAATACTATTTAAAATTATAAAGTTCTTGATATCCCCAAGGTATTGAATGAAGTTGGAAAAAAGTAAAGGTTAAAGGATTAATTGAAGAGGCATTTCAACATAGAGGATAAGGCCAAAAACACTGAAAGAGAATGAGATTGACCAGGAAAGTAAGTGAAAACAAAAACCAGAACAGTAGATTTGGAAGTTAAGCAGACAATGTTTTGAAGACAAGGGAGTGCCAAATACTCTTAATAAATCAAAGACCAGAACACTTAGAAATGTCAGTTGCATTTGGCAGAGTACAGGTACAGTTTCTGTGCTGTATAAAAACATTTTATTCAATGACAACAAGACCATATAAACAGCAATATACACTATATTCCTAGATGTACAGTAGGCTATACTATCTAGGTTTTTGTGAGCATAGTGAGAGAATTGCCTAATGATACATTTCTCAGATTGTATCTCCATTGTTAAAAAATCCATGACTGTTATTAGTTACTTTTTCAGGGAGTCATGTGAAAAATCTTATTAGACTGAGTTCAAGAAGACATATGGGAAACAGAAAAGGGATGTGGTGAAAGAAGTATGCTAAAAAAAGCAGAAGAATGTGACAAAAGATAGAGAAGTGGAATTGAAGTAAAAATTATTAAAATGTGAATCTCAATATTTCATCTATTGACTCAAAGTTTCTGAACCTTACTTAGAAGACTGTCAGAATCAAATTAGTATATGAAAAATATTATTTGATTCATTCATATTTTCTTTAGTGAAAAATGTTGTAATTTTAGTAACCAAGGAATTTTTACATATCTATAATTTTTAATATTCTCCTTGAAAGTATTATTTCAAAGTAGACCAGTAAATCACACATATTTCTTTATGTAATGGAAGTATAGATCATATAGTTCATTCATTCTCTCTCAGGTATCTTGCAGTTGTAACTGTATCAAGACATATATACCTCCATGACAATATTTCCCTGGTTTGCCTAAAAACATGTTATGCAATTTTTAGCAAACTAATTCATTTTACAAATAATTCATTTTCAAGCCTTTATGCCTGATATAAGTACAGTAAAATAAAAACTATACAAATACTAAAAATGCTGAGATGGATTTATTTAAATTCGTGGATGATTTTCATTGAGTTTCATGTACATATCTATTACACTTGCATAGAACTTCATTCAGACATGTCTATCCAAAGCAAATTTTCACTCTAAATGTATCCCTTTGTTTTGCCACAAAATAACATTGCAAATCCAAATTATGTATAAAGAAAACTATACATCTGCATGGGCTTGTTCGTTGTCGTCTAAAACAAGAGTGGGACAAGCACTCAGAGTTTTGTTCTAGAGAAGACAAATTGACAGAGGAAAATGGTCAGGACAATGTATATTTTTGATGACAGAGAAAGTTGGCTATGGTTCTGTATGAAATTTCAATGGAAGGTGAATGCTTGGATAAAAATATTGTTAAACTTGTTTATAAACTCACCCAACATGCATTGTATTTTTGGCATTTTTAGTGTTTTTCTTTGGCAATATAAATAACCTCCAACCTTCCTTAGAAGACTGTCAGAATCAAAATTAGTATATAAAAATATTATTTGATTCAAATTTTCTTTAGTGAAAAATGTTGTAATTTTAGTAACCAAGGAAATTTTACATATATATAATTTTTAATATTCTCCTTGAAGTTATTATTATTTCAAAGTAGACCAGTAAATCATACATATTTCTTTATGTAATGGAAGTATGGATCATATAGTTCATAAAAGACGTATCATATGCAAGAGTTTTCTAATAATGCAGTCAAAACTTGAAGAAATTCCCTAATAAGGTGATATGGAAATAGAGTCTAAAATATCTATAGTAAGTATATTCTATAAATTATTATATCAATAGTTGAACAATGTCCCTTTAAATGTCCTTCCTATTTCTTAAATTCTTGATTTATGATGATAGCATTAATTTACTCATTTTATATTCAACGAGCATTTGAATTTTGTTTGCTAAGTGAGAGTGGTTCATCTCTCTTAAATTTATCAAATTTGGTTTTGTTATATTTGAAAATTTATTCCAGTTCTCTGATTTTTGGTCACACCCTCTTTCTCTATTATGCTAACATAGCTCTGTCACTTCTTATATTCTTTCTTTACTCTAGATTAAAGTTAAATAATGTCATGAAAGACAGGATTTATCAAGAGAAATTAACATGACCCTCTTCCTAAGACATTGAATGACTTTTCAAAGAACTGATTTAATAAGTTTAGCGGCATGTCATCTCAAACCACATGTTTTACAACAGAAATGTTAGCAAAATTAAAGTTAATGTTAAGAGAAATTCTCTTTACTATAAATTCCATTGACTTACTGTCTCAGGGACTAGTCTTAAGAAAGACAATCCTAATTTGTAGATAAACATATTAACAAAGACTAATAACAAGTTGATGAAAATAGGGAAGTAAAAAGTTTTTTCTGTTCTTACCATGTGTTTGTGGTATTTAGAGTGATTCTAAATTTTGATCCAAGGCCTATGTCTGGCTTTTGCTACATCTAATATTTACATTTGAAATATATAAAGTACTAGGTACAGAATCTAACTACAGTGTGCCACCACAAAGTATATGAGGTTTTCTTCCAAGTGTCACAATTAAGTAGGACACATTGATCCTGATGGATGGAATAAGGTTCCCCACTTCGTGCCTAGCATATTAATAAATAGTAGGTGGCAATGTAATGAAGATGGGAATACTGAATCATTTATTAATTCATATTTTAAATAAAGCTGGAATCGATGTTAAATACAAAGGATATGAATGTTCAAGAACTAATTGGCCTAAGTGATTACCCAATTCTAAATGGAAATTTTTCATATGTAGTAAATATAGAATTATACATCTGACCCACAGAAAATTACAAATGTATAGGATTATGTAAACAAGCTCAGTAATAATTATAAACTTTTAAAACAGAGAGAGAATATAAGGGAAATATGACACTACTTTCAATGTCCCCAACCCAAATAAAAATAAATTGTTATGGAGAATAGAGAGGAAAGGAGAGATGGGAAAAGGTTGATCAATAGGTTCTGAGTTACAGTTAGATAAATAATGTACTATACATTTCAAAAAGTTAGAGGAAAGGATTTTGAAAGGTTTTATGATAAGGAAATGACAAACGTTTGAGAAGACGGATATTTTTAACTTTATATATTGCAGAATGTATACATGTAAGCATCATGTTACCCCACTAGTATGTATAATTTTGTGTTTGTATGCACCAGTTAAAATAAATTTAATTGAAAAATATAAATTACTCTTCAAAGTCATTGTTATCATAACTATTAATCTGTTTTCAACATTTTAGTAAAAGACTAGACAAAACAGAGCTCATAATAAAGGGCATTATTAAGATGGTAAAATATAGAAGTGTGATGCAGGAAAGAGGAAAATAAAAAGATGTGGATGCTTATCATGTAAAAGAACTTTAAGAATGTCATGTGTTTTTCTTTATGCTTTTCTTCTTCTTTCCCACTATTGAAAAATTCTTTTCCTAAGCTGTGGAAAGAGGGACAGGGGCAGGATTCCAAGTGAGCAAGGAGTGGATGCTACAGCTACCCTGAGCCCAGTCCATAATGAAGTCTGCAGAATTTATTTGTTAAATGCAATAAGCAAACAAACATGTAAATAAAAATATATTAGCTGACAGGTCAACTTACTTATAACTTCGGGTTTGGCTTCAAGATCTGGGATACATGTATGTAGATATAATTTGAGGTACTGATTTAAGTGATAGGATTTAATCTCAGTGACTCTGGGGGAAAAAAATCTCTCTGAATTGGAATCATACCCGTGCAACCATCAGGACATAATTGAGAGAGTGCATGATTGCAAAGAAAAACATACAGTCCACAGATCTGAAAGGCAGATTCAGCCCTGAGAAATACTGTGGAATGAAGACATTAGAGGGCAGATCATTACCTATAGAGATATTTGGAGAGGAATATTAGTTAATGTCAATCTTAATGTACAATTCCAGAATGGTTAATTCACAGGAAATTATTTGTAGGAAAACATCACCATGAGAAGAGTTTTCTGTGGGTTAGTAAAAGAGAAAAGTTGACCATGAGAGTTTGAAACAACTCTTTCTGTATGGTAAGATCATGAAGCTGGGTTCATCTATTAAGGAATAGAAAGAAAATTAAAAGATAATTATCAAATGCCAGCCATTTCTTTTCATTTCTATAAATCTACAGAGGGTATCATAATAAATGGATGGCATATTCTAGCAATACAGATCTGCTCATAGCCAAGGCAATGAACACAGTGTACCTCAGAAGTACTGAAAGGCCAGTTATGGGATGGCAGCACAGGAATCATCTCAGAATGGAGCAGGGTCAGACTTCTAATAGAAACGCTCCCTTCATCTCCAGTTACTGTAAGCCTGTAGGCACAGTGAGAAAGCCAAAGATTTTCCCCATTGACTTAAAGCAACTGAATTAAAGTTTTTTGGTATTAATTGTAACTATTAATATAACTGTTGCAAAAGTCCCTATTCCTTATTTTAGATATTCCCAAGAATGCAGAAAAAGGAGCTATGTTGGTAAAACTAATTACCTGGTAAAATTATTTTTAAAATTGTACTGAAAATGGTGCTTCATTAATATGAATCAATAATGCAATTTGAAACCTTTAAAGGCTAATGCAATCTCAGCTTCATTAACTGAACCAGAACATCAAATCATAGGAAATAATAGTTCTATTGTACTTGAGCTTATTAAAAATTAGCTTAATATATATGTATCTCCAGAATTTATACTTTGGGTGAAATAAACATGCTAAATGGCATCAGGAAAAGAGAATTAGAAATCATGTAATAATTCAAGTAGTTTTTTCCAGGTGATAATCTGTCTGGAGATACTTTGTCTCCCCAGATCCTCTAATAATGATTCTTTCTTACCTTTGAGGTCTTAGCTCAAAAATCACCTCCTGCATATGAATACTTTAATCATTTACTGTATCTAACAATTTTCCTTCCCAGGGCAATATTTTTCTTTCACATGTTTTTTACCTTCACATAAATTTACAATGTTTTATTTATATATCAATTTATTTCTTATGCAGACTCTAGCTTTATAAGAACAGACAATCTCTCTGGGTAGATTATCACCACATGTAGAGTCAAGCATTAAACTTTGTTCTATTGAGAACAAAGAATGTTTTGGTAGGCTGAGGATATTTAGACTAGTTTAAAGAAAATATAATAGCTTGATTGAAATAGTCTGCATTGTTTCAGAGTACAGAGTGAGAAATAATGGTTTAAATTTGAAAGAGAGCATAATTAATTTCAGTGCAAGAAACAGCTCTCATACAACTGAAATATCCTTAAACAAAAGAATTATCTTATGGAGAAGAATGTATGTAAAAAATTTAAATAGAAACTACAGACATATCTATTAATTAAAATGTAAAGTTTTAGAATGTCTAGCCAATTTTCAAGAGACCTCCAAACACATTTTATTGTGTGATATAACACAGTTTGTTATACATTTTGCTTCATAAAGAAATAATTACTAAAGTTTTACCAAAAATATAGTATCTATCCCTTTGATTCCTACTAACTATGTGAATGCAAACTGTTCAAAATATATTCAGAAAAATGTCAAACAGTTAATCTAGAACCATTTGCATTATTAATTAAAGTAGTTAACAGACATGGCTGTTTTATCTGATTTTAGACAGTAAGTTTTTACTTTTAAATTATGAGATAATATATGGTTGTATCATTGAGCAATTCATCTAATTTTTAAATCCATTTTTATTTTTTTTGCCATTGCTATATGAATAGGGTTTATAGATATTATACTTGCTGTATTATATATATACATTTATGAGATGATTTCTCTATTTCAAATATTATCATTTGGATTTCAAAGTGTACTTTCTTATTTCTACTGTAAGTAACAGAAAATGACATATAACAATTTTAAGAACAATCAGGTTTTGGAGCATGTACTTCAAAATTCCTGAGAAAGTTCTGGCTTTATATTAGCTGTCTTCAGGAACTCACTTATTTTCTTCCCATCACCCCATTTGAAATTCTTTTTCATTGGCTGCTATATAGTGTAGGTTTTGTCCTCAGAAATCATAATCCCATGCTTTATCAGCTTAATCATCCCAGTAAAAATCTTTTCCAACAATTCTAGCAATTCCTAATCATTGACTTTCATTGGTCCACATTGTGTTGGATGCATCATTGGAAGGTCTCAGGCCTAAGTCAATCCCAGCATGTCTCCAAACAGATGGAAACATGGACTGACATGGTGGTAAGGACATCATACTCTCAAAAAGGAAAAAAAAATGTACTCTGCTACTAAAAGGTATCTGCCCAGTAAAACAATAGCAGTGACTGCCAAACATCATCTTCCTGCATTTGGGGAGGTGGTGAATAATTCTGAGGTTACCTTACTCATGGTTCCATACCACTTTTTATGAAATACTGTTCTGTATCTTTCTCATTTTAATTCTTAATTTTAAATGAGTTCCTCATTTCACTATTTCCATATATAATCTTACTTTGCTTATTCATTGGCTCATTTTCATTACCCATTTGTGGTTCCACCACATTTTCCTGATGCATAGTAATCATGACCACACAGACAAATAAAACTGGAGGGGAATTTTCTATTGAGTTTGTAATACTTTTCTGAGAAAGCAACATATTATTGGTATTTAAAAGCCAGGTCTGACTTCAAGGCACATTATCATAAAATACAACAAAAAATCCCCATACTTTTCAGTTTGGCATTCTGTTCATTTTTTGAGTGTTCATTTTACAAATATTTTATATTAGAGTTGCTCTAGGGTAAAATATTTTTGTATCTAGTCAAACAAAATTTTCTTTCTTTTTCCTTCTTTCTTTTTTTCCATTCACTCTCTTTCTTTCCTTTCTTTCTCTCTCTTTCCTCTCTCTCTCTCTTCCTTCCTTTCTTCTTTCTTTATTTCTTCCTCTCTCTCTAGAAAGGAAGAGAGAGAGAGCAAGAAGGATGGAGAAAGAGAGATTCCCACACAGTATAGTTGTATCTGAATAATCATAATGACTAGTAGATATCATTAAGGTAGCATACAACACACTCCACAGAAAAATTATCTTTATGTATTAGTGTTTCTTACCAGTTTCTTAATGAATCTCTGCTGAGACAAAAAATAATCTGAACAAAACATAACAAAAAAAGCATAAACACTGCTAGCTTCCCTCTATCCCCTGAGTCACTCACCACAGTCTGCTTTCCTGTGTGCACCTATTTTGCCACACATCATCATGCACCCATTAGGACCTGATTGAATCCAGTATCTTATTTTTACCTGATACTCTCTGGCAACCAATTTGACTATAATGATGCAAAAGACTTTAATTTGTTTTATCTCTGGATTTCAGAACAGTTTAGGTTGCTTATAAATTTGGGGATCATAGCATGGGTTCTCCTTCAAAATATATATTAAGATGTCAAGTGAGAACTCATGTTTACTAAAGAACTCATGTTAACAAGTATATGTCAGCCTGCATCTGTGAGACACAGAACAGAGTCTGTGAACTCACCCTGTGGGGATGCTACTCACTTATTATACTTCAGTTGACTTATTTTAGCTATTTCTTACCTGAAATCAAGAACCACCTGAGTAATTAATCTGTGATTTTATGAAAGTCTATAGAAAAGCAATTTGAAGACTTGAGTAGATGGTATTTAATATTTCTTTTTTATTGTCCTTTCACAATGACTCACATCTTTTAATATCAAACCTGTTTTTTTCTACGACAGATTAATCTACACAGTGTTACATTATTGCAGGCTTTGTACTTTCATTTTAGTTAAGGCTATGTTAAAAGTCCCTGCTTTCACACAGATATTTTTCATGTACAAGGGTAATACTTGCAGCTTTTCAGACTTCAGCTGCTCAAAAGGCAAGTTTAGATAATATTTATTCAATGATGTCCTTATGTTTTTACAATGCATTTATTCAATGGATACTGAAACATTTCATTTGGGTCTTAAGGATTCTTCTCATATGACCTTCTCTTGTATTCCCAAAGCACACATTACTTACATCTTCTTCATTATTCTTCAAGCAACATTTTAATTAATTTTACAGCATTTCCTAATTTTTACTATTTGCTTTGAGTTTTTTCTATCCCTTCATTCTGTTATCATTCTTCTCTAATTTCTTGTATTAGTCAGCTTTATCATTGCTATGATCATATGCAAAATCAATTTAAGCAAGGATAATTTTATTTTGACTTGTGGTTTCACAGGTGTCAGTCCATCATGGCTGGGGGATAAGGTGGAACAGAGCAGTTCACATTGTGACAGTCAGAAAGCATAGAAAAGTGAATGCAGAAGAGAGACTGGCCAAGACATAGTCCTCAAGGTCATGTCTCCAGTAACCTACTTCCCCTAATGAAGCTCTACCTTCTACTTTGCAGCATTTCCGAATAATGCCAACATATTATGAATCCATCAAAGGATTAACCCATTGTTTGGGTCACAGTCCTCATGATCCAATCATTTCCCAAAAGTCCATCAGCTGGCAACAATTCCTTCAATACATGAGCTAGTAAGTGACATTTCATATCAAACCATAGCACTTCTACTCAATACACACACACACACACACACACACACACACACACACACACACACACCATAACTAGTACATGAAAGTAGATGTTGATTGCTTGATGAGTGAGTATATCTAAAATTAAGTAAAATTTGATAAAGAACCTATAGTTGACAGTAAAAATTCTCCTTAATTCATTGTTTACAAGAGTTAAATAAAGCTAATTCCATTTTTGCTATTTTTGTCATTACTAAACATCACCCATAATTTTAAAATCACCAAGATTTATAGAGTCTATTTCTTCATTTTGCTTAAAGGAAAAAAAAACACAAAAATATGTACTTATTTAATAAGTATTATGAAAGAAACATGAGTTAGATAATTAGGTCAAGAGAAATGAAGTTGGATAAGGCTGAGTCACTGTGGTTCTAATGTCCTGCTTTGAATAGAATATCAAATAAAAAGATACAGTAAATGAAAGTGACTAGAGATATTCCTGAGTATACTTGGGTTACAAAAGATGCTTGGCATAAAATTCCAATCACTTTATTTTGTTTTCATTCTTAAGATTTCAGTTAGATAGTATAGTCAAAACTCCAGACTTCTGCATATTGAGGACTGAGCAATAACCTGCATGGATGAATCAAAAGAAATAGAGTGCATGAAACACTTATGAAATTTACAAATTCCTTAAAAATATGCTTCCGAGATTCTTTGCTAATTTACACTTTGCTTAGACATAACTTATCACAATTTATGAGATTCCTGGACTTCTATTATTTGCCTGTCCTACTTGGTCAGGTTTTGCAAAAATTCAATGCTTGGAAGGTAGATCCTATAGATGCTAATGAATCAAAACTTAGGCAACTTCAAAACTTTTTTTGCTTTTTTAGTACTATTAAGTAACAAGTCCATAATATCAATCTTCTTATACCTTAATAAATTGGTACTTGTGAAGATGTTTCCATATTATATAATTTTGTCATTGTAAATATGAAAATATAGATCACACAATTACAAAATATAATTCAGCAATTAATATAGTGATACTATTTGTAAGAACTCTATTTTCAAAAATTTTGCTTGAGTAAGAAGCACTAAAATGTTTTTAAAAATGAAATCATTGCATTTTTAACATGTGAAAATCATTACAAGCACTTGTTGATGCACCAAAATGTAAGGAGTGTTATAAAGGAAACAAAGCTGCTGGAGTCAGACCGTGTTACGAGTTCAGGTGAGAATGTGTCCTTCTTTCTCCCCAATGTTTGCCAACAGATGCTGAATTCCAAAATTGAGGAGTGGATTATGCAATTAGAATTTATAAATGAGTTGGCATATCCTCCTGTTTATGAAGCAAGTTGGAACAACTCAGAGACACGTTGGAGACTGGAGTGAGAAATCTCTACACATGGCTATACAGTGAAAATTGTCTTACTTTTAAGCTTGAAAAAGTTAATTATCACTCTTGGGCTCACTAAATTTTTCATTCTCTTTCTAATTTAAATTAAATTAATTTTTAAACAGTTACCTAAAATGACATTGGTTGGTGCAATTTCCTGTGGGGATAAGACATACAAATTGCTGCTATATCCACTCACACCTGGCAACAACCTGTGACTGGTAAGCTACTCTAATTATGAAATTAAAAGAACTAACTTAAATTTTGCAGCTTATCACAACAAAGGATGCCTGAACATTTATCTCACAGTTGATGAAACTCAAATAAGACAGCTTGAAAGGATTTTGCTGAATAATTACAAGAAGAAGGTTAAGAAGAGGATTTCAAAGTTGAAAGACTGGTTAAATTGAGCATCACAAGATCATAGCTAATGAGGGAATTGTATATGACCATTCAGGTGAAAACACATCACTTATATGGTGAGAATTATGTCACAAGAACTTGCTTTAGAAAGAGGTAGCTCTAAAGATCTTCAAAGCACAGAAAAATTCAATGCACAAATAATATCAGTTATGGTCAGGAATCAAAATTCTTGCCCTTCATCTCTTTTCTCATTAATTTTCCCTCTCTCTTTAGCCCTAGGGTAGTCTATGGCAGACAACTGAGGGTGTATGAGAATAGAAACCATGTGTTTAGTTTTTTCTCTTTCAAGTTTCCTCTCTGATAGACTCTTTCTGTTGGAAGGAACAATAAGAAAATTTGAATAAATTTCTTAAATGAGACTCTTCTTATTGGCTGAAAATGAAGAGCAACCAAGAGTTGAAGAACCTGTCAAAAATCTCATCTAAGGCAGGGTAATTCTCACAGGTGAGGAGGAGGTTGAAAGAAATACATTTGTTACATTATTCAACCCTGACAGATCTACTTGTTCAAGAAATGTTCGTACAAAAATTTGAAAGTACAAAGTATTAACAAGCATATCATTTAATCGCTATTTCAGTGGAAAATCTAAAAGGGCAAATAACTAACATGAAAATTTTAAGTATTTTATAGCAAAAATATACCATTTGACTCTAAATGATCAAATTGGCTAAAGTTGAGTCACTCTACAGTAGATTTTAATTCACAATTAATTGAAATGTCAACTAGCCATGAGAATGAATTAATTGGAATGCAAATGAAATTATCAGTAATTTTTTGTGCCAATATCTGCCAGTCCCCAAGAAATGCTATTTTATTTTTGTATAAACACTTAAAATAAGTGTTTATGAAAAAAATCATTAAGGACTTAATTGATAGATAATGCATAAAATAAATGAAAGAAAATGTACCTGAAGTTTGAGAAAGAAATTTAAATAAATTTACTAGGTAGTGGCTATTTTATTCTTAATAAAGAAAGAAAAAAATAATTTGAACAATCTGAGCTAAAGGAACCACTGTAGAGGAAAAAGGTATCTAGGTTCACGTAGGTTCATGAACAATATATTTGATTCTATTCAGAGTATTCAATGCAGCTAATTTAGCACAGTGAACTCTTTTTCTTCTTTCCAGAGAGCAATATGAATTTGTGCAGCTGTAAAAGAAGAAGGAGAAAAATCTTTTTAAAATTAATTCCCATGCTAGCTGAGCAGAGAAATGGTGGTATAAAAGGGACTCCTAGCAGAATTCAGAGCAGGTGTTCTCGAGAAAATAGGGGATGTTTTTGTGGAGAAGGAAAGATCATTGCTTACATTCACCACTGGCTTCATGGCTTGTTCCTGGACACGAGGCAGGGAATGTATGGAGGGAATGAATGTGTGAAACTGCTTCAGAAGGTTACTAAAAGGGAATTTTAAAACCAGAAGGAGAGATGCTTCCTCCATATTTAGCCATTTAGCCTTTGCCTTGAACTATTAAAAAAGTGAAATGATTAGACCAATACTATTTCTGGGTATAAAAATTTGAAGGAACACTATTTTCACAAGTGGCAATTTTAAAATCCTATTTGAAAGTGGTAATATTGTTATTTTGAATTAAATGAGAATTTCTATGCTAAATACAGAGGACTGTAATAACATATTCTACTAGCATTTATTTAAACTACCCTTAAGGGAGCATTTTAGAAATATTTTTACTTAAAATATCAGCACTCTATTTTTCAAGCTTCTGGAAATTTTCATAAGACTGCTTGACTAATTTTAAATTATTATTTCTTCAAAATCCAGTAACATTCTTTCTACTTTCTTCCTCACTGCCTTTTGGTTTAAATAATTTTTAGGTACAAGAATCTTGAAGGCTGAAATTTGTTTTTAAATTTTTCATTTTATCTTTGAAGTAAATGTATAAGTAAAAAAGAATAGCAAACATTATTTAACCAAAAATTGGTTTTAATGAAAACTGTCAATCCACAGGTACTGCATGATCTCCCCTGGGACCGCACCCTTAAGGCTTGCCAAGCCGGTGAGTCACAGGCACACACATCTCCACTGGGCCATGCACCTCAGGAATGCCAGGCCAGCGATCCACAGGCACACACGATCTCTGCTGAGCCACACCCTTCAAGCATGCCAAGCCTATGCTCCAAAACCCCACTAGATTGCCTCAAAGACAGGCTTCCACCAGCAGGACCATGGAACCCTACCCACCTGCCACCCACCACAGGAGGTTTCCAAACCTTCATAGAAGACACAGATAGGTCTAGATGCTAAAGAAGTGACAGCAGAACTAAGACTGAAATCCCACTGTTCCTGAACTGGTGATTTTTTTTTAATTTTTAACTTTTGTATTTTTAATTTTTTTTAATTTTTTTATCTTTATTATTTATTTATTTATGTTTTGCTTGCCTTCCTTTTTTAAATTAAAAAAATTTTTTTTTATTATTTATATGTGAGTACAATGCTTGGATCATTTCTCCCCCCGTGCTTGCCTTCCTTTAAAGGTTTGGCTGTCTGGTTTGCTCTTTGATCATCCACCATCTCTCCTTGCTGTTTTCCTTGGTACTCTCCTTTTTTCTTTTTTTTCCTTCTACTTCTCTTTCTTTCTCTATATTCTTCTTCTTCCTTGATTTTGTTAGTTTCACTATTTTATCTCAGCTAACACTAAATTACACATAGTCCAGGGACAGAAATGGTACCAAGTGGAAATATGAGAAGACAAAAAAGGGATGGAAACCATTATCCTCCCCCAAATAAATTAGTACAGAATTCAGAGGTAAATGAAGAAAACAGATACCCAGATCCAGACTCCAGCAAAACAAAGATAAACTATGCCAAAGAACCCAATGAAGCACACAAGAACAAGCTGAAAGAAGAAATCCTGCAAGTAATCACTGAGAATTTCATGGAGATGTTACTAGACATGATCAACCAAAATGTACAAGAGGCACTCAAGAAATTCCAAGACAACAAAAATAAAGAATATGGGAAAACACAAAAACAAATGAAATCATAGAAGCCCTAAATAAAAGCCAAAATGAACCAGAAAATACCATTAATAGAGAGGTAAATGAATTAGGATGAAAATTGGCAACATTAAAGAGGAAGTGACCCACAACATGGAAAAAATCTCAGAAAAAAGAATGAAACAGAAATACAAAACAGAATGGAAGGCCATGCCAGCAGAATAGAATGAACAAAAAACAGAATCTTAGAACTTGAAGATGAAATGGTAATTAAAGGAAAAACTGAAGAACAATTAGTCAAACAACTCAAGACTTGTGAAAGGAATATGCAAGAACTCACTGACCCAATTAAAAGACTAAACATGAGAATCATGGACAATGAAGAAGGAGAGGTGGTGCAAACAAAAGGAATGCATAATAAAGTCAACAAAATAATAACAGAAAATTTTCAAAATCTACAGAAAACTATGACCATCCAGGTACAGGAAGCCTCCAGAACACCAAACAGACTTGACCAAAATAGAACTACCCCATGACATATTATTAAAACAGCAAGCACAGAGACTAGAGAAGGAATATTGAAGTCTGTAAGAGAGAAAAAACAAATAACATACAAAGGTAAACCCATCAAAATCAGAGCAGATTTCTCCATGGAAACCTTCACAGCAAGAAGAGCTTTGAGTGAGGTCTTCCAGGCACTGAATGAAAATAACTTCAACCCAGGATACTCTACCCAGCAAAACTATCATTCAAAACAGATGGAGCAATAAAAGTCTTCCATGATAAGCAGAAACTAAAATAATATATATCCACCAAGCCACCACCACTACAAAAGACTCTCCAAGGAATTCTGCACACAGAAAATGAAAGCAAATAAAACCATGAAAGGACAGGCAATACCATACCACAGGAGAAGAAAAGGCAAGAAAGTAGAGAGCAACATTGATTCAGCTACACACAATCAAACCCATAAGCAGCAAAGATAACTAAATGACAGGGATCACCACAAACCTATCAATACTAACACTAAACATTGCTGGAGTTAATTCCCCCATCAAAGGACACAGATTGGCAAACTGGATTAAAAAGGAAGATCCAACAATATGCTGCCTACAGGAGACCCACCTCATTGACAGAAACAAGCATTACCTGAGAGTGAAAGGCTGGAAGAAGATCTACCAAACCAGTGGCCCCATAAACAGGTAGGGGTAGCAATACTTATCTTGGATAAAGTAGACTTCAAATTTACATTGATCAAACAAGATAAAGAAGGACACTCTGTACTAATAAAAGGGGAAATACACCAAAAGGAAATAACAATTATCAACCTTTATGCACCCAACATCAATGCACCCAATTTTATCAAACATACTCTGAAGGACCTAAAAACATATATAAACTCTAACGTAGTGATAGTGGTAGACCTTAATACCCCCCTATCATCACCAATGATAAGTCATCCAAACAAAAAATCAATACAGAAATTCTAGAACTAAATCACACCATAGACCAAATGGACCTACGTGACATCTACAGAATATTTCATCCAACTGCTGCACAATATACATTCTTCATAGCAGCTCATGGAACCTTCTCCAAAATTGATCACATCTTAGGGCACGAAACAAGCCTCAGCAAATATAAGAAAATAGAAATAATCCCATGTATTCGATCTGACCACAATGCATTAAAACTAGAAATCAACAACAAAAACAGCACTAAAAAACATGCAAACAATTGGAAGCTGAACAACACAATGCTCAATGATCAATGGGTCACTGATGAAATAAAAGAGGAATTAAAAGGTTTCTGGAAGTTAATGAATATGAAAACACAACCTACCAGAACCTATGGGACACAGCAAAAGCTGTCCTAAGTGGAAAGTTTATAGCCATGAGTGCATATATTAAAAGGTCAGAAAGATCTCAAATCAATGATCTACTACTACAGCTCAAACTCCTAGAACAACAAGAACAAGCAAAACCCAAAACAAGCAGAAGGAGAGAAATAATTAAAATACGGACTGAAATCAATGAAACAGAAACAAAAAAAAAATTAGGAGAGAAAAATAAGTAAGATTGACAGACCTCTGGCAAACCTGACTAAAATAAGGAAAGAAAAAACTCAAATCAGTATAAGAAATGCAAAAAGGGAGATAATAACAAACACCATGGAAATCCAGGAAATCATCAGAGACTACTTGAGAGTATATACTCTAATACATTTGTAAATCTTGAAGAAATGGACAGATTTCTAGATATCTATGACCATCCAAAACTGAACCAAGAGGACATTAATCATCTGAATAGATCTATAACACAAAACAAAATTGAAGCAGCAATAAAGAGTCTCCCAAAAGGAAAAGTCCAGGACCTGATGGATTCACTACTGAATTCTATCAGCCCTTTAAAGAAGAACTAATACCAACCCTCCTTAAACTGTTCCATGAAATAGAAAGAGAAGGAATACTGTCTAACTCGTTTTATGAAGCCAACATTACTCTCATCCCAAAACCAGACAAAGACACCTCCAAAAAGGAGAACTATAGGCCAAATTCCTTAATGAATATTGGAGCAAAAATTCTCAAAAAAAAATGGCAAACCGAATCCAACAACACATCAAAAAGATCATTCACCACAACCAAGTCAGCTTCATCCCAGGGATGCAGGGGTAGTTCAACATATGCAAATCTATAAATGTAATATAGCACATTAATAGAAGGAAAGACAAAAACCACTTGATCATCTCAATAGATGCAGAAAAAACCTTTGATAAGATCCAATACCACTTCATGATAAAAGCTCCAAGAAAACTAGGAATAGAAGGAATGTACCCCAATATTGTAAAAGCTATATATGACAAACCTACAGCCAACATCATAATTAATGGTGAAAAACTGAAACCCTTTCCTCTAAAATCATGAATGAGACTAGGGTACCCACTATCCCCACTCCTTTTCAACATAGTTCTGGAATTTCTAGCCAGAGCAATAAGGCACGAAGAAGAAATAAAAGGAATACAAATAGGTAAAGAAACTGTCAAAATATCCCTATTTGCAGATGATATGATCCTATACCTTAAAGACCCCCAAAAATCTACCCCAAAACTCTTAGACACCATAAACAGGTGTAGCAAGGTTGCAGGATACAAAATCAATTTACAAAAAGCATTAGCTTTTCTATACACCAACAATGAACAAACTGAGAAGGAATACATGGAAATAATTCCATTTACAGTAGCCTCAAAAAAGTCAAATACCTGGGAGTAAATTTAACAAAAGATGTGAACTACCTCTACAAGGAGAATTACAAACCCTGAAGAAAGAGATCGAGGAAGACTACATCTATATTTCTAGTTCTGCTTAAACACTTTCCTGAGCCTTGGCACCTGCCTTGTTAAAACATCCATTCCATCCCTAGCATGCGGTATGCTTGCAATTTTATCACATTTGCTTGTGAATGTTTTTCCTTTCTACCCTTTTTCTGGTTCCCAGTTTCTACTCATCTAATTTCTCTTCTGCAAAGTTGTTAGTGTTGTTCGCTAATGTAGCCCTATATATATTACTCTCCTGTTTAAAGAAAAAGTCTTCAAAATCTTCAAATTTTGGTTTTTAAAAAAATTGGAGAAAGTATGTTTTGGTGTGAATGCATTACATGTAACTAAAAGTGTAAAATTAAGACAGTCGATATTTTTGTCCAGTGTTTTATTTTAAATAAAATTATATATTTTATACATTTTTTGAAGATAGGCTTGATGTAAGTGATTTACCATATACACTGTTTGTCTCTGGTTAATAATATTTTTTGACATAATGAGCTCCACTTTCATGCTAAATTCAAGTCATTAATCTACCTTGATGGCAATGCACAGGGCCTCAAGATTGCTCCAAATCCTGCCCCAGCCTTGTTCCATAGCTAAAGTATATTGCCAATTATTTTCTTTCCCACCTCTGCCTACATTCTGTTCCAACCACATTAGACAATATGCTTTTGCAAGGGAATCTGGTGCATTTATAGGAAATAGGGTTTTTTTCCTTTTTACCTGCTGCTCCTTCTGCCTGAAATTTTCTTCCCTGTCTTATCTGATTGATGAATTCTTGTCAGTTCTTTAGGACTACTCTGATTTTATGTTTCTGACCATGTAACTTCACCAGGGGAAAATTATCCTGTCCTGAGTTAGGAATTAGAAAACTAGCTAATTGTGCTATCAATTGCATTCTACTTGACTTTAAATGTTCTTTATTCCCTCATGAATGATGATCTTTTTGAGATTATATCTTTCATGTATTATATTCTATTCCTTGTTTTATCAATAATTTTAGTGCAACATCTCTGTTGTACTTAATGTTAAGTTCTCAACATTTAAGAAAGTAAGGGAGAGATAGATTTAATTTTAAATTGTTAGAAGATATTACATTTAAATGTTTGTATTTCCATAAATACTGTTTGACTTTCAAATATCATTTTCTTGCCCTTTTGATTATGAACACTTCCCTCATTTCTTACTCCTTCCATCATCCACACATACATACAATCACAGAAAAACACACATTCCAGAAATACTGAAATGTCTTCAGCAGTAATTGTAGCTTTTTCTATGTGGGGAGAATTCGCTAGGAAGGATAAAGTATATAATACAAAATTGGACCTTGACTACTCAGTCTTCTCCCCAGTCACCCTCTAAATATGTATGTCCTGAAAATAGCTTTTTATTAGTAGAAGATAATTGTGAACAACAGAAGATTATGCCTATCCCTAGAGATGAATAAAAGTTTTAAATATAAATGATTTTCAAGAGGCATTCATGTTGGCTCAGAGTTTATGGTAATCTCTCTCATCAACTATTTTTCTAGGTAGAAATATAATAAATCATATTTATAAGGACTTGGAAGATAGGAAATAAATGAGAGAGCAGTGGAGATAGGCCCACTTTTTATTTGCTTACAGCAAATCTCATTTGGCCCAGCATAACTATGAAATCCTGGCAGATAACAGACACTCAATGAATGTCTGTTTGAAATATTGAATTCAACAATATTATTTAAGCCTTTATTATAATCAAGTCCTTTTCTAGTCCTGGAAAATCCTTAATATAGTGAAGAAATACTGTATGGTGGTTCCTGTATCTTGTAAATACTTAGCCCTTAGGCTGTGCAGACAGTATGCAGTTTTCTGAACACAGAAGAACCAGCTGTTACTCCAGGTTCACATCTTTGATGCTGGTATTACAAAAGAAGAATATTCAAATGTTATGAGTATAAATTGAGAAATCATTTAATTCTACCTAAAAATGAATTAACTTTCAGAAATTTTTTGAACACCTATTGATGGCAATTCAAGTAAGCACATGCATGTGTCATTTATGCCACCCTCCTGGTTTATTATAGTGCTGTTTCTCAGATACATCTTATCATTTTCATGTGCTAAGATGAAACAATTTATTATAGTGTAATACGTAATTTAATTTGAGTGCTGTTTTACACGCTCAGCCAATATTTCTTGTAACTTGCTGTCTTTAATTGATTTTGTTATGTAGTGTGATTTATTTCACTCTAACTTCTCTGCTTTTACATTTTTTAACAATTTTGACTCATATGCCTAACTAAAAGAAAGCAAGTGATCATATTCAACTTGCTGCAAAGAATAAAAGATACATCACAGAATATTAAAATGGAAGTTGCATAGATGTCAGAAAATCCATCAGAAAATGATTGAGAAAACAGATGGCAAAGATTATTTTACAATTTGACATTTTTGTATGAACTTCCATGTTATGAGACATATCAGGAAATTTGGTGCAGCTAGGGATTATGGCCAAAGAATCATACAAAAGGTAGTTGAAAGAAATAAGACTATAGCAATTGAAAGTTTGCTGTGCTGTAAACCTGGACAATGCATATGGAGACTTCTCCACGAAGATCTTATAAAGAACTTGCTCAGTTGAAACGACCCTGTTCCACAAAGCACTGCCCCTCAGCCAATGAGTGCTGGCCAGTATTATGTCCTTATGTTTTTTTATATAAGGTCAAGACAAGCAATAAAGAGAAGTAAAATTTGAGCTGGAACTTAGAATAATAAATTGTATTTAAACAGGTGTCAAATGAAAAGAAGAGAAAATTAGTCAGAAGAAATGACTTAAATATGCATGCCACATTCCAGATCTTTAAGAATGTTACAGAATGAGGCTATGAGCAGGACAGATTTGGGGACAGGACAGTAAATTGGAAATTTAAGTAAAATCAGTTGTAGCAAATTGTATAGCATTTTGAAATAATTGAGGTACAATATATTTGATATATTGTAAGATATTTTGTAAATGCCACAATGTACCCTTACCCAGTACAATAATAAAAAAGTAATTTTAAATAGCTGTAATATGAGGTAAAAATATCATTAATGTAATCAAATGAAAACAAAGAAAACTGAAGGTAATACACTTCACTATAAGTGAACTTAGATTTTTAAGATAATTTCCATATAATAACACAGACAAAACTTTGCCAAATACTATATAAATAACCATAGTATTTTCTGGAATGTAATTTATTTTATTGAAAATAGATCACCAAATATTCTTATTCTTATTTAATAATCAAAATTTTCTACCTCCACCCTATCTCTAAGCCAACAAGAAATCAGAAGAAATCATTTTTAAAAGCTCTAGAGTTTATTTTTCCTTTTTATATGAATAAATAACTTGCAGAAAAATTACTCCCGATCAAATGAATTAGAAATATTTCTTCTAGAGTGGCTAACTGGGACTTGAGGAAACCTAGGAGAAAGTGGACTGGTGTTTTGGAAGATTCTCTAACTTTACTTTAGAGAATTGTTGGGGAAGACACAAAGGCTGTGAGGTCAGATGCTGCTATATTACTATGAAGCTAAAATGTCACCCAACTTTTTGGCACTTTCATAAATCTGGGGAGAAAATGTAGAGCTTAGTTGTGTAAAGGCAGCCAAAACTTCAGAGGGCAAGATTTTAAAAACATTGAAACACAGAGAGGGCAAAATCTTGTGATTTCCCCTTTATACTATTTGTTAATGTGATTTACATTATAGTACCAAGAAACAACACTGAGAGAAATAAGTGATATTAAAACATGACCCAGAAAAGACCCATATATTCCATTTACTAATGATGTTCCTACAGTAAGTACCATTTAAGTTTAAGAAAATGGATGATATAATGAAGAATTTCACTAGAAGCTAGAATCAATAAAGAGAATAGGATCCTTACAATTTAAAAAATCAGTAACAAATTAAGAAACAAATGGATGGACTTAACAGAAACTTGAAGTACAGTAGAAAATACCTTGAGTAAATATGGGGTATAAAAGAGCAGAAAATAAGGACATACAGGAAAGAAAGTTAAGAGCTGCAACATACTTGCAGTTTGAATTCCAGGAGAGAAGGAACAGAATAGAATAGAGCCATGCTTCATGATGGAGGAGAAGAATTCTCCAAGACTGAGAAAAGACATAAAGCCAGAGATTCAAACAATGCTGCAAACAAGCAAGATAACTTACAAAGAAAGAAGTGCTATTGCCTGATCCTTTGCTACATAACCAAGGTTTTGTATCTATCTGGGTAAACTGAGTAAATGCTGATATCACTGAAAAAATAATAGAGACAATTGAGGGAAGTTGGGAAGAAGATGTAAGGGAATCCTGGAAAGCTCGATTATAGAGATGGCAAAAAATGTCTGAAAGTAGGCAAAGAAGAGTTCATGTCCTCTTCAGAAACGTGCCCGCGGAGAAGGGAAGAGCATGGCATCGCGAGGACAGGGAGAAGGAGCAGAGCACAGGGAGCCTGGACCTTCTCTCAGGTCTCCAATTGCAGATGGAATCTCCTTGGGCTTCACATGGCTTAAATAAAATTAGCGAATGGACAGGGGTACTTGTGCTATATGTATTTAGAAATATTGGCAGTATTTTAAATGTTTGTCAGTGTATAAAATCTCATATACAAAAGTCTGACAGGAGGAGGATCATAGTTCCAGGACAGCAGAGGCAAAAAAGTTTGTGACACCCCATGTAAAGTTTAAAAAGCTGGGTATAGTGGTCCCATCCCAGCTACAGCTGGAAGCATAAAATAGGAGGATTGCCATCCAGGCAGGCCTGGGTTGAAAAGTAATACCCTCTCTCCATAATAACCAGAGCAAAAAGGGGCAGGTGTGTTCCTCAAGCATTAGAACACCTGCCTAGAAAGTGCAAAGTCCTTTGTTCAAACCCCAGTACCACTAAACAAACAAACAAACAAACAAAAGCAGGGCTTTTGAGATATTAGCAATATCCCCTTTCTTGAATGTGTAATCTGTTGGAAGAATGTTGCAAACATAAACAAATAGAAGACAAGATTTTCACACTGTTCTCACTTGTTTGTTATGTGTCAATAAAAAATTCAAGCCTTTCCCAATACATGAATACACTCACATATAATATGGTACTAAATAGGAGAACACTCAGTGAAATGAGGAAAGCACATACACAACAAAATAAAAAAATGATTTCCATGTAAAAGTATGGATGAGTATATTTCTAGAAAGTATTCTTATCAATTAAAAAAACAGAGCAATGTGGTGCTATTTATTGAAGGTGTGATTAGCTCTACATCTTTCAGTAGATTTTGAGGGAAGTATTTTAATTCAGCAAAATATGTTCCTAGTCTTAAAGATGGAAAGTGTTATGAAAAGAAGTTTGAATCTGATTTGGTATGCTTTGTTTAAGAAGGAATGAAAATGAAGTACACACATACTTATAAATGTATATATCTATTAAAATTCTATAAAATGATTAAAAGAAAATTCTTTTGATTAAAGCTAGAAATGATAACTATACATTAATTTTACAGCTAGCTATTTATTAAATGTGATGACATTATGAACAAAGAACATTAGAACATATAAGAATTTCATATTTTTTCATTGTATGTTACACATCAGTATATAATACACCCCACCCAAAGAATTCATACACTCAATTGCAAACACACACACAAATACACAGTGTTTTCATGTTATTAAATACCTAGAATGTACTAGGTATAATATCACATATAATAAAAATGAAATATACACAGTCTTTTCAAGTTGTAACTTAATATGCAGTTAGCAGATTACTAAGGAATCAATATAAATGTAAAAAATTAAGACAAGTACTGTGAAGGAGAGAGAACCCAGTTTCCAAAATTTAATAATGGAGTGTAGACAGAAGTCAAGAACTGACAAAGTAGCATGTGGTGGTGTTGAGTTATGTGTTAAAAGGCTTTCACATGAGTTTCATCTTATTTCACATGTGATGAATGATGGAGGTCCTAACAGTGGTTATGGCAAGGGAGGTATGGAGAAATTTTCTTTCATTCAGACTTGATAACATTTGCTGATGGACTTGCTTTGGAGCAGTGGTGTGGGCAAGATAAAATACAAAGTACTTAAGAACTGACTTCCACCCTGGCATGATTGCTCACACCTGTAAATCTAGATCTTCAAGATGCACAAATCAGAAGGATCACAGTTCTAGGACAGCCTAGGCAAAAAGTTTATGAGACTCCTTCCTAACTGATAACTGGACTTGGTGGTGTGTACCTGTCATCCAGCTATGCAGGAAACATAAACATGAAGATTGTGGTCCAGGCAAGCCTGGGCTTAAAAGCAAAATCATATTTTAAAAAAGGATAAAGGACTGGGTATGTTACTCAAGTGGTAGAGGGCCTGCCTACCAGGCACAAGACCATACATTCAAACCCCGGAACTGACAAAAAAAGAATAAATAAAATAAAAAAATAATGATCTCCAGGTTTCTATGTGGCTGACTTGAGTATATGTGCAATCCTTTCATTTACTTAGAGAACATGTAATGACAAATGACATTTTGAGAAGACAGAGTCCAATATAAATATAATTATTGAAATCTCTTAATATAGATAAATCAAGTTTACAGTTGCATAAACCAATTAAGACCTTGAAATCTGGGTAAGAGATATACCTTTGGGTATTGTGAGACACAGGTGTCATATAGATCTTTGAAAATATGTGAGCTACAAAAGACCAAAAATCGTATGTTCTCCCTCATATGTGGACATTAGATCAAGGGCAAACACAACAAGGGGATTGGACTATGAGCACATGATAAAAGCGAGAGCACACAAGGGAGGGGTGAGGATAGGTAAGACACCTAAAAAACTAGCTAGCATTTGTTGCCCTTAACGCAGAGAAACTAAAGCAGATACCTTAAAGCAAATGAGGCCAATAGGAAAAGGGGACCAGGAACTAGAGAAAAGGTTAGATCAAAAAGAATTAACCTAGAAGGTAACACCCACACACAGGAAATCAATGTGAGTCAATGCCCTGTATAGCTATCCTTATCTCAACCAACAAAACCCCTTGTTCCTTCCTATTATTGCTTATACTCTCTCTACAACAAAATTAGAGATAAGGGCAAAATAGTTTCTGCTGGGTATTGAGGGGGGGAGCGGGAGGGGGCGGAGTGGGTGGTAAGGGAGGGGGTGGGGGCAGGGGGGAGAAATGAACCAAGCCTTGTATGCACATATGAATAATAAAAGAAAAATGAAAAAAAAAGAAAATATGTGAGCTAAAGTAAAAAAGCAACTGTAAAGAGAAAATGTCAAGGGTCCAGCCCTAAGACTCAACCTCTCTGATGGTTAGTGCCTGTAAAAAAAGAGAGAAAAGAAGCAATGACAAAAATTACAAGGGTTAAACAAAACATGTTCTGGTATGAACTGTAAATAAAGCAAGTACTCCAAGAAGGAAGTAGCCAAATTAGAAATTTTGCTGACTGGGCACTTAAAATGAGAACTAAAAATGTTCATTACATTTGGTTGAGGTCACACAGAAATCAATGTGAGTCAATGCCCTGTATAGCTATCCTTATCTCAACCAGCAAAAACCCTTGTTCCTTCCTATTATTGCTTATACTCTCTCTACAACAAAATTAGAAATAAGGGCAAAATAGTTTCTGCTGGGTATTGGAGGGGGAGAGGAAGGGGGCGGAGTGGGTGGTAAGGGAGGGAGTGGGGGCAGGGGGGAGAAATGAACCAAGCCTTGTATGCACGTATGAATAATAAAAGAAAAATGAAAAAAAAAAAAACATTTGGTTGAGGTCTTTGTTAAATGTATTTTGAAATGCTGTATGGTGAGAAAGCCAGGTGTGAATGGATTTCATTTCCATAATGTCCCATATCTGGGAAATGCAAGGTTGGAGATCTAGAGGACCCCTTTGATTAAGGCAACTCAAATCCTTGATAAAAGAACTCAAAGCTATTTCAACAGTTGCTGAGCTGCACAAAAGTAAGAAATACACTGTGACTAAAACTGAAATTAAAGAAAGCACCTTGGGAGGTAAGTGAGCTCCAGAGCTAGTTTCAGATGGTTTTCTGCCAAACCTTGGGAATTTGAAGTTAGTGAATATATGATAAACCTTATTATAAAATAGAATATGAAGGAGTGAAGAAAAAGCCTATTGCCTGCCCAGGATGCAGAATAAAGGAGACTTTGAATAAAGTAGAACCCTAACATCTTAAAGAAAATTAGCCCACACTGCACAGAAAGGGACTCAGTAAAAATCTTGCAAATCTCTACTTTGGCAATGTATATAAACAAAAATTCCCTTTGTAAGTCTGTAATCATGAGATGGCTTTTACATGTAGTAAAAACCTATGAGGATGATAATATTCAAAATTCTGTAAGTAATGCATGTATTTTAGCTTGTTATAAATTAAAAGACGAGGATGATATTACAATCTTTTTTATTTAAAACATTTATTAGCTATACAAAGGGGTTTCATTGTGATATTTCCATACATGCTGTAATGTACTTTGATCATATTTACCCTCTATTACTTTATGAAGTTATGTGATAGGTATAATAAAATTTACTATTTGTTATAAACATTTAGTAAATCTTTTTTCAGTGTGCAAAATTTGTAAGGAACAAATTTTAAAACTTAACTACAACACATAAAAGAATACCTGAAAATGGCAGAATTAGAACTATTTTTAAGTATTGGCAGATTAAACATTGTTATGATGGAAACTCAATGAACTGATAAAAACAGCCTACAATTCTAGCAAAATTCTCAATGTACTTTGTTTTACTTAATGTTATTTTACATTTAGTTTAGTAATTCAATTCTAAAATTCCTACCAAAAAGAAATAATAATAGCCAAATGTATTAAAACAAAAAGAAAAAAACAATGTGGAAAGTCTGGTCCTTCCAGAGACTAAAAACAAGAATAGTGCTTTATGCAGGGAGCGTTAGCACAATAAGAGACAGACAAAAGGGACTCATGAGAGAACCTAGATGCAGACAAGAGACTAGAAATAAACCTTTTATACAAATATTTTATTTGAAGTGGAGCAAGATGGTACAATGCTGGAGTAACAATAGGTTCTCCTCTCAATGTGGTAGCTGTATCAAGAACAACATATTAATGATGGTTGGTTTGAAATAAGGAAAATATGATAAATTATTATTCTTGCTACATTTTAAAAATTCCTGTGCATGCCTATAATTGCAGCACTAGGGAGGCTGAGGCAGGAGGAGGAAGAGTTAAAGGCCATCCTGGGCTATACAGGAAGACCATGCATTTCAAAAAAAGTCCTAACTAAAAAATAACTAGCAAGATAGAAAATATCATTTAAAATGGTGAGTAAACAATGAGGACTACTGATGTGTAAATACTCTTTAACTCTGCTCTGAAGAAAAACAAAGATTTAAAATACTAGCTTGAGAGATACAAGGGCGAGAGAAAATTATTTTTAATGTTGGAAAATATAACATTTTTTACAGGCTGATAGAAATGATGAAGGAATGGAACTTTGCTGGTGGAGGAAGGTAAAGAGGAGGGGTCTCTTAAAACTTGTCTGCATAGGTAAGTGTTATTCCTCTAAAACATGATATAAATGAAGCTCAAAGTGTGGATGTTGTGACCATGAGCCAAAATAGCACTAGATTCTTTTCTAAGAAAGAATAGAAATTAGCAGAAAAAAAAGCTAGAATATTTCTGTAATAATCTTTTTGACATAGAAAAATGTGACACACACATTAGTGTGAAATAACTGAGTATTGATTTCATGGGACAAAAGGAGATAATTTGATGCAATTTTACATAATTTTGTTTCCATGAAGAAATTATTCCTTCTTGAAAAAGTCAAAGTTATTATTTTAATTTCATAGCCATAGAGAGTGTTGTGGATTTACTGAACTACTGAAGAACTTAAAAATGCTTGAAGGAGGAGCTGAGGTTGAAATCAAAGTTATTGTAGTTCTTCCTATATATTTATTTCTCTGTGCTTTTTAGCCATCCAGAAACTTTTGATTCCAATTACAGAAGCAAAATTAGAAGCTTATTATTCTAATTTATGTTAACCAATTTTCAAACATTTCTATGCACAAATAAAAAGGAAAAAAGAAAGAAAATAGAAAGCAATAAAACTTGATAAAATGATACCACTGCTCACCAAAACCTGATCTTTCTCTTTTTCTGAACATATGTTATGGAACTATACACTTCATCACTCTCTTGTATTGAGAAGTGGGACTGTTTTGGCTAATCTAATGTAAGCAGGAGTAAGGCATTTTACTTCTGATAAAGTCAAGGATCCATTCTCTGGACACATTCTTGCCTTGCTGCAGAGATTGTGAAAGCAATCAATTCAGAGTAAGTCTGATGAAGACTTAAGAGTTGTTACCACAGCATAATTTGGACCCCTCCTGAGTGAATTTAAAGGCTGAAGTAGGTTAAGTAGGAGAATTAAACCCCAGAAGAAGTAAAGAATGTGGGTAGAAGCAAATCTATGCTTCAACTCTTCTTGAGTCTTAGGAAGAAAGGAGTTGAATATATTTAAGAAACTACAGGAAATGCTAAGTCAGGGTGTTGCTCTGCTATTTATACCTTCCTAGTGGAACTCAGTTTCTGTCAACAACTCAAGGATCATTGTTAATACTTTAACAAAAGTTTTTTCATTTTGATACTAGAATGTTGTTCTCAAGTTTCTGTCCTGGTGTAATTGATGATTGAAGCCCCAGGCCAGCAGTTAAAGAGTTAAAGCAAGTGCAAAGTTTATCCAAAGGATGCAAAGCACCCTGACCAGTGGAACTTAGTGAAAGCACTAAGCCATACAATAGCTGAAGTCCAGGAGATAATATAGGGCCTGACTTTGGCACTCCCTATTAAGGGGGTTCATATTTTATCTCTTTAGTTGTTTGTCTTTAAGAATGTTTTCACATCTCCTTTGCCTAAGACAAAGTTACCTCTGCCATTTGTTTCCTCTGCATTCCCAGAGCGATATCTGCTGTTTATCCGCCCCCCCCCCCCCCCCCCCCCCCCCCGTCACTAGATTGGGCAATGGATTGCCTTGGTTCAAATTACATTTCTGTTGATAACTACTTGTTTAATCTTAGTTATTTTTTTCTCTCTAATCATCAATTTTAGAATCTATATTAGAAAGCTATAATAGTAACAACTGAAAGTTTTGGTGAGAGAATAAAATGGGTAATCAATATAAAACATTTAATATGGATTAGTTACTAGTACCAGTCCTTTACATAACAATTATTATATTTGAATGTGCAGGAACTCACATATTTTAGCCATGTTTTACGACATCTGAATTAAATGTTTTAAGTACCTTAACTGAAAAAACATCCAGTACCATGGTGCCCCAATGCAGTTATAAGAATAAATGATCAAATAATCAACTTGTCTAACATTCTCTGTTAGGAGCAAAAAGCCTAAGAGCTGTTGTGGTAGAAAAAGCCAACTGGAAAACTGCAACTCCACCCCCTCTGTTGGACATGACAGTGAAATAAAGCACTGCTGAATCTCAGGAAGAAATTAATCTACCACTTTATACTTCAAGGATTTTGGAGATGTAGTCTCTACCATTTCTGTGTTCAATTTAATTGCATTAGTTTTGCATAAGCTAGATGTAACAATGATAGTGTAATTATATCACTGTAGCAAAATGTTAGCTGTAATCACTTTGGCAGTTCTGACTGGTGTATCTCTACTCAAACGAAGGAAGAAAGATAGCCTTAGAAATTAGCATGCTTCTATTTATATGATCAGAGCATGATATCCACTCTCCATCAGTTCTTTTGTGAAAAGAACAGAACACACTAATTATCTTGCCCTGTGGCTAAGTTAACTTTTCCTTTCTCTTCAAAAGTAATGTGCAATACCTTGATTGCATTGACATTCTGCAGAACATCTGCAGGATATACTAACTGCATCATGAAAATTGGATCTAGTGATCTGGAAATGGTAAATATTTAAAATGCCATAGTAAAACATATGGATGCCTACCTGTGAGAAAATGACTACAAAGATTCTAAAATATGCCATACTAGGTGAAGGGTTTCTAGTTGTTTAGCTAGAGTGATTAATACAAAATAGGATTGGTAGGTGAGTATATCTTGAAATTAGAAGATTCATCTGATTATCTCTGGGTACTTCTATGTTGTTGATAGTAGTAAATAAGCAATTGTAGTGACCATAGCTTAAGAAGTACAAGAAAATAAGAAGTTCAGAACTTTCGGGACAAGAGAAGAACTAACCCACCATGGAAGCAGTTCAGGCCAGCTGAATTGCTGACACAGGTTAAGAAAAATAGATAACGCATGAGCAGACAAGGAAAATGAATATTACAACAGTGAAGATGTCAGTTTGTTTCAGTGACCATTACATAGTCTGTTGAATTATACACAATGGATGTAGCCAAGAGTTTGAAACTTCAATGACAGTAAAGGCTAAAAGAGTACAAGAAGACTATATCAGATGCCTCTGGAACCCCACTTGCTTCACTTATAATTCTTGCCAGGGTTTTATGGATAGATCTGTATGAGTATGGAGATACCTCTATTTCAGGGCTTTTACAGAACAACTGACATTAATGAGAGTTAATCCAACATGATGAAACAAAATCCAAGAAAAAGAAAATTGGTGTCCTTGAGAACAGCTCTTATACAATGAGGTGATAGAGTAGATGCATTAAATTCAGCTGAATAATTCTAAGACACATTCTGTGTACTTCTTTGAGTATTCCAATTGAAATGGAGCCTTTCCTCCTTCTTGCCTTCTCTAAATCTCTAACTTCTCATCTACATTACCACCTCAAAGCATCCTACATATGTCAGCATTTGTTTCAGGCCCTTCTCTAAGCATTTTCCAGGCTAACACATCTTCTGTCAGTAAACCTTACAGCAGAAGAATTCTGTTTGACCATAACAGCACACTTCAGTGAATCAATTTTACACTACAAGTTCAGTTCATAAGTAAAAATCGTTCTTTCAGTTTTGAAATTCTGGATATCTCATGTTTTTTCATATAACTGTCTTTAATAGCATACTGTAGAAAGTCAAATTTTTACTTTCATTCCTTCTTCATTAGTTATTACTATACATTTTAAACCCAGTTTTCTTCCTTTTGTAGCTAGCTCTACCCAAACCACTATCTTTATTTAAAAAATTGCTCTGTCTCTGAAATTAAAACATATATATCTACCTTACATGATAAATGAATTAGAGAAAAACATGGAGAAGCTTATGGCTTGCAAATGTAGGTTAGGTACTATGGAGAATTAGGTAAGCAGAACTGGGTGGGTTTATGTTTGAATAATATATTTGTAATAATATTAAATTTAGTAGAATTAAACACATAAGAGGATTGTTCAACTCATGCACAAATTGACTTTAGTTACTCTTGTGGTGCAATGCTACTGGAAACATGCTTATTACTTTGTGAATCTCTGTGGCATGTGTTCATTAGAATCTTTTTCTTTTTTCTTTTGCGGTACTGGGTCTTTAACTCAGGGCCTTCACCTTGAGACACTCTACCAGCCCTATTATTGTGAAGGGCTTTTTGAGATAGGGTCTCGCGAAATGTTTGCCCGGACTGATTTAAAACCACAATCCTCCTGATCTCTGCCTCCTGAGTAGATAGGATTACAGGCATGAGCCACCAATGCCTGGCCCATTACAGTCTTTTATTACATTTGGAAAAGCCAGAAATGCAATTTATATCAATTTGCTTTCTATACTTCTTAGGAATTTAATTGAGTATAAAAAAGTACTTCTGAGTTCCTGCTTTATGCATTGGTAATTGGGATACATATTTGTACAGCTCACTTGTTAAAATGTCTCAGATAATTCATTATAAAATATGAAAGGCTACCTTCTCCTGCCAGCTTTACAGAGCCTAGAAATATTATTTCTGAATACATATTAACACACACATATATATATACTTCTTGATTTTCTTTCACCCTTTTGAATTTAGAGAGAGAGAGGATGGAGAATCAGCAAGCAGTGGGAAGAAAACATTCTCATATGATTCTGTACAAAGTCATTCACTGTGTTTATTCTAGTCTAAACTTATAGCCAGATCACACAATCCGGAGGCACTGAGGCTTTCTCCCTTTGGCCTTTGATTTTCCTTTGCTCCTGATGGGTGAGCCTGCAGTTGCATCACTAAAAGAGGTTGCAAATGTGCAGCATGTGCTCACGACGACATCTAGTGGGAGAGAACAGTAACACAGTCGTAAATAAAGTCCTTAGAGTTCACCCCTTCAGGTCAAGTGCCCCTCTCTATAAAGTCCTGCCACTTGTCATCAGCTCCTTAGATGAGTTCTCTCACCTCAGGGCCTTTGCATCTTCTTTCTTCCCAGTCTATAACCTTTCACCACTTTCTTCATTTGACCTGGCTGGTTTCTCTTCATGGAAACTATCTCAGGGAAGCCTATGATAAATCAGTAGTCCTCAAAGAGTATCTTTATAGTTAAGTTCTATTTTCTTTGTATTTTCCATTCTTTCTCTTTTCCTTTCTTTTTTCTTTTTCTCTTTTCTTTCAGGTGAAGAAGTATTTTGGGGCTTAGAAAAGTTAACATTGAACAATTTGTTTTAGGTCCAGAGTGGTGGAATTAGAATTGAAATACTTTGTTTTAGATTTTACTATTTTCATGGCTAGTTATTCCTGTTAGTGGAAAGAATACATTTATTCCTACCTCAACAAATTGTTTCTTTAGTATTTTGCTGCATAATGATTTATTTGTGAATTGAGGTCTTACATATTTTTCTATCAATCAGGACATTTATCATATTATGTTAAGGAAAGTTTTGGTGTCTTTATAATTCTTTCTAGACTGTATGTTCTTTAAGAGTAAGGACAACATAAATTGGACAATAATGGAGGACTTCAAAGTTTCATAATTGTTAAAGCTGTATTGCAAAAAAAAAAGACAAAGTTGAGGGCTGATGGAGTGGCTCAATGTTTGCAAATTATATATATTTTATAGATATTACTATTATTTACATGAGGACAGGTACCTAATTTAGGTAACATGTTCAAAAAAGTAATTTGGATTCAAACATAAAAGTGCCAACAATTTGCAAATTGTGTAAGTAAAAGGAATACATTGCAAATTATGAGAGATCTTGAACTAATTATTTGCTTAAAATAAGGTGTTGAATGTATGTGATATGACTACACTATTTGAAGGAAAGACGTTTAGAAGCAGGCTTTGTTAAATATCTCTTTATCTGTTAGTTTTCTGGTCCAAAAACATGGTCTTTATATGAAATTATATTGACTATTCTACTTCAAATGCAGAAATAACTGAAATGCCATCAGAAACCCAAAAGTTGCCTTTTGCCTTTGATGATTCCACATTGAAATTACACATGCTTTTGTTAGTGGATAGAGAAAGATTTGAAAAATTCTTTGTCTCATTTTGTAAAAGACTGTGTCTTCCTTCCTCAGCCTTCCAAGTGCTGGAATACAAGCATGAGCCTCCACACACCGTGAAGTTTGGAAAATTCTGAGGCTATTTCACCTGTTGCTAATGAATTCCAACTATTTGCTAAATATTCTCATATATCAAGAAGTTATTTTCAAAGCATAGTACTGAATTGTTCCTATTGCTGTCTAAAACTGTTTGCTTTTAACTATCCCCTCAATTTTAATAGATATTATAACTTACTAATAGAATATAGCTTTTAATTATTATTATCATTTTATATTCTTTCCCATAGTGTATGAAGGAGACTGATATTTCCATAAAGTTCCTGCCATTCTATTTGCTATTTAAATTGCTCTTGTAATGAATCAAATCTCCTTATTTATTAATTATATGCAAATCATACTAAATAGAAATTAAATATTGTTTTAATTCTATTAGTTAAACTGAAACTTGTTTCCCCTCTTTCATAGAAACAACTGACTTTTGTCTTATGAAGAATCAATTTTTTAATGGATCATGAAAATGTGGAATATATACAAAATGGAGTTTTACTCAGTCATAAGGAATAATGACACTATGTGGTTTGAAAACAAATGGATGCAATTGGAAGACACCATTTTAAGTGATGTAAGCCAGACTCAGAAAGACAAAGGCCACATGTTTTTGCTTTTTTGTAGAAGACACACTCAAAAGACAAATATATACACAAAAATAAGCATGATCAGATACAAACTCATATGTAGAATATGTTTGTAGTAGTGAATCTACTTTATGGAACTCAGGAAAGGAGGGAAAGGAAAACAGAATGATAGAGTACCAACAATGTCATAAAGTATAACACCTGTGAAGGTAGAGGATATGAGTATATATTGGAAGTTGTTGAAAAATGGGAGGTGGGTGGGAGGTAAAGGGGTAAGGGGGAGTAATGGAAGGAGCTGAATGGAGCAAAGTAAAATATACTCACGGGGTGGATACACTGAGAAACCCTTTTGAACATTGACTTAGATATTAATAATGAAAGACAAGACTGTAAAATAGGTATAGTGTATGTGTTAGGGTAATTCTGGGAGTGGGGAAGGGGAATGAAGGATATTAGGGTGAGGGACTTCATATACTTATTCGTAATAGAACAAAGAAACATCTTGCAAAACTTTTAAGTGGGGTGGGGTGGATTGGTGGTGGGAGGAGAAGGAGGGGCCATTTAAGTAATGTACAATGTAAAGCTATCCAGAATTGTCACAACAAATCCCACTGTAAAATGGCTCTATGCCAACACAAATTTTAAAAAGGATTCTTTTTTTCATTAATTTTTATTAGACTATTTTTGTTGTACAGGAGGGATATATTGTGACAATTCCAAGTAGGATTATATTGTAAATTGGCTAAATCACCCCCACCACCTTTCCTCCTCAACCCTTTCCCTGCCGCACTTAAACTAATGCAAGAGGCTTCTTTTCTCATTTTGTGTATGTGTATGGAGTCCATCAACCATAAGTGTCAACTTGGGTATGACATGATATTCACATATTTGACCAAACATTATTCTAGATTTTTCCATGAAGGTATGTTTGGGATAGGATTAATGTTTATATTAGACTTTAACAAAGGAAATTGACTTCCATAATATGAGTTGAGCTTCATTTGATGGGTGGAAGATTCCAAGAAATAGTTTGACCTCCACTGAAGAAAAGAGAATTCTGCCCACAGCTGCCTTCAGACTAAAACTTCAACATGAGCCATCTCTTGTGTCTCCAACTGACCAGCCTGCATTGTAGGTTTTGGACTTGGCAGTATCTTAAATTATATTAGCCAATTTCTTAAAATGAATCTCTCTCCTCTCCTCTCCTCTCCTCTCATTTTTTCCCCCATCCTTCCTCTTATTTCCTCTTATCTGTTCTCCTGGTTCTAGAATTCTAGATCTGCCCACTCTGCTGTATTGTTATTTCATTGACTTTACTTCCTTACTGTTGTAGGCAGAGATAACAGGAGTACATTTTGTGGTCCCTAATTATTGCCAGAATTACTCAATTACAGGTTAACTTTAATTACATAAATTGATTTTTAAAATTATAATTTTTATTAAAATCTCTAGGTGATGTGCTAGGCTAACATAGCCTGACTTTTTTTCATATTGTGGGTGGCAAACTTTCATTTCCTTATATATAGTTCTACAACTGAAATATGAACTCAACTTCTTAAAACACAATTTCCTACCTGGAGAGTAATCAGCTTTAATCACTAATGACTATTTTTAAGGAATGTTATTTTTTGTTCTAGTTTTCCAATATGATTTTAGCTCTAAGATTTCAGATATCACACTGTGAAACTATTCATTTACATTCTAACAATAATGACATAGAAAGTATATAGAAAGTATATTTACAGTGCAATTTTCAGGTATATGTAAATTGCATAAACACAAGTATATATCATTTTCAGTTAGTGGTAATATTTAATAATTGCTGTTATTTTCAATGAGTGTGAATGTTTCTGTAAGAGCCAGTGATTATTTCTCCACTTACTTCAGTATAGGTTTAGTGTCAAAAACATTTTAAGAGCCTCTTTTTCTACTTTTCTCAAAAATAGGATATTAAAAGTTAATGTTGCTTTAATAATAGAGACATTGAAAAATATGTTTTGCTTATTTTTCTTCCACACTTCATCATGCAGAAAGCTATTTTTCACGTGCTTAAATTTTGTTTTAAGTTGTTGTTCCAATCTAAATATTCTTTAGAAAATGACAGTGATTGTACTTGTGCAACTCTGATAATTCCTAAAAACATCTTGCAAGTGCTCTAACGCATGTAAGCAACACATACTCTACGCAAAAGAGAGATATTTATCATGCATAATTTTAATAAAATATTGAAAATTGAGTGGCTAGGATGAAGTTGTTCAAATCTCACTTGCATACATGTATTAATCTAAGTAGATATACTTAAATTTTTATGTTAGTATGTAAAAATCTAGAAGTATATATAAAACACATAATTTCTAAAGAAACCTTTCTTTAAGCTTTAATAAATGCATAACATTACCTTAGTAAGTCAGAAATTTTTATGGTAAACTGAGGGCTATTTGAAATGGAATGACTTTTTTGATAAGAAACTTCCTCTAGCAAAAAGGTTAAAACTTACATAGCTTTTAACAAAGTTCATGACAGAATACCATCATCTTCACTGCTTCTAAGCCCAGGGATCAAGGGATAACATAATGGCTGTAAATGAGTCCCAATTCTCCCAGATCTTAGTTCTTTAAAGACAGTACATAATTTTACAAACGAAATTCTCATTGATAAATTATCAAAGGCCTACAGCATTAATTCTTCTTTAAAGGAAAGTAATTTCAATATTTTAAACAATGTCTAATATATGTCCCAAAATAAGTTATATACCAGATGCAACTTTTAGTATTAATGCTTAATGGTCAGTCTTTGCATGCATTATTCCTTTGGGAAAATGATAGTAGCCATGGATAATCTTTCTGGAGAAATAGTTAAGCAAATAGAACTTTTTGTCATTACCAGATATGAAATGATCAGGAATCATTTATACTATGGCTTTTATTTGCGTAGAGAGCACACATACTCACAAGAATAATATTGTAGCTAAGAGGTTAAAAGTGTGAGTTTGGATTTTCTTCTTTACTTTCACTAAACTGGTATTTGAACTTCAAAAAGTTACTTAAGATCTGTGTAGTGCACATAACAAATACAGTTATATTACTGTAAGTATATAATAACATACACTTCATAAAAACAATTGCCTAATTTATAGTCAGTGCTCAGTAAATTTTAATTGTTTGTAGTTGAGAAATGAGACATGTGTAACTATTGTTCAAACACTGATTTCTAATCCTTTCCCACCATATTTTCAGTCATACATTTATTAGTTTATTTATGTCTTAAGATCTTCCTACATTTCTGAGTGACATTAAGAAGTAGAACATTGAAGTCAATTATTTTCTGAAAATGTTCTGATTAAATTTTCCAAAAAGATCTAGATTATATCAAATAAACTCATTATTGTAGTGGTATTCATTTTTCCACATTGCCTCACTTGAATAATAGAGAGGGTTAGAGGTGAAAACAAACTCAGAGGTCATCTTTCAAGAGAGGAAAGGTTTCGACTCAGGTGTATAATCTGAAATGACCAGCAAGGAACAACAGGGCCTGAGACAGAATGAGAACTCACATTCAAATTCCCATTTCTCTTGTTTGGTTACTCTGCTTTTCTCAGCAATGCAATTGCAATGCTTCTCTTTAAAGTGCATGTATTCTTTCTTCTTTATGTATGGATTTTTTTAAAGTGAGGAATGAAATTATAATTGGGAAATCATTTATATACAGACAGCTCTTTCCTAGCTTTCTCATTCTACATAACCCTTATACTATTGAACAAATGATTAGGCATTTTTCACATCTCAATATGTATGAAAATATTGTTACATCTTTAATCATGCCCAAGGGCAAAACATCAAAGGAGCCAAGTACTGTATTGATGATGACTTCTATTAACCATTTTGTAATCCCATAATGCATTTATTAGAGTAGTTTAAGAATTTTCCAGGCATTATTACCATAATCTTCAGTGCTCCTACTTGGTATTTATTTCAGGTCCTGAATATAATAAGTAGAAAGGCAGAGCTACTACTGCCAGATAACTTTCATTTCTTAGTAAAACACACTGTAGAATAATGTGTCAACAAAACTAAATTTCTTCACTAAAATTCTGCTATCATAGATTAGTGAGAGGAAAGCAAGAAGAAAAATAAATGAGGAAAGTTTTTGCTTATTGTCAGAAAGCCAGACCACAACTCTTGGTAAATATAAATGCTGCTGCATTCTTTAAATGAAGGTGAAATATTCACTTGCTTCACAATATAAATGAGAAAGTTAACAAGTAGTAATCATAGCCTTTAACTGCAGAGTTGAGAGATTCATTGATTATTATCACTGAGCCCTTGTTATATTATCATCACCTAAAATAATTCTCTAAAGTATAAACCTTACTCAACTTGCCATCTCTTTCTGTAAAATAAGTTCTCCTTTAACAGCTCTGTGTCTTTGTGCATCTAAATAGCACTGACTGATTATCACTTTACTTAGCAGAATATCTGTCAGCCCCAGATAGACTGAGTGAGTAAATGAGTGTGTTTCCAAGTTCTACAATTTTAAAAGCTGGTGGTCTCCTTCATTAACAAGTCCTCTGAAATGAACAAAGAACAAAAATATAACTGTGCCTGCTCCTGCTTGTTTTCTTGGATATAATCCCCTGCAAAAGGTGGCATTCATGCTCATTTCCTATTCTCCACTACCATACAAGTCCTAAAATGAGGGAAAATAGAGTTTATTTATAAGCTATTGAGGGCAGTGCTGTGAGCACCTGCTGACATGGATGTTTATCCTCATTTCCACACAAATGGGTAGTCACTTTATATCTACATAACTCTCTCTGAAGTACATTTAGTCTAAAGTATAGATTAACTTCTTTTTCTCAGCCACAGAAAAGTAGAAGAGAATGACAAGCATGTGCATCTTATAATTTAAAATAGTTATTATTTGGTTACTGTGATTTTGCCCCATTTAACAGGTAGAGACAGAAAGGATAGAGAGCTTAAATAGCATGCTTTGTAAAAACTGTGTATTAGAAAATACTGTTTTGTTTTGGTTCATCAGTTGATAAATCTAATCATGCAATCAAGGTCCATGTAACAATTTCTTCATTAGATCAAGTAAAAGTTGTCAATTATCAAAATATTCTTTCATTTTATGCACATTCCTTATGGCTTGACTAACTTTAAAATATCCAGGAATAACTAGTCTCTCCTTCTAAATTCACTTACATATGCTTTTCCCTCAGCAAGCCTTTCTTTCTGTGCTATATAATTTCTTCAGCATGCCCAAACTTTTAGTGCAGTTCCTAGACTCTACAAGTTAACTCTTTTTTACTGTGTGATATTTAACCAACTGCTGTTCTCCTAATCTTTGAGGAAAAAGTTTTTTGGAAAAAGCCATAGAAACTGTGTTAAGGCGCAGACTCCAGTGCAGGAGGAGCTGGGATGGCAAACAGGGAGCCAAATCATGGTTCAAGGAGTAGAACAAAAAACAATGTCACATGTAACAGAATCTTGATCATAAGAGAGAACAAAGAGATCTCTTTTTACAGCTACACTCTGTTAGCAAATGGAAAAGTCTGGGTTAATTCTCACCTAATCAGTTTTATTAGGTTATATATTTATAGGAAAAATCCATTTTACTTAAGTTTGCAAATTGTTTTTCATAGAATTTTCTCATTGGTTTTGATAGTTGGAAATCATAACAAACCAATTGCACCCTTCTCCTACCAGACTCTTTCTCCTAATATTATTCTTCACAGGAATGATTTCCTATTCATAAACATGAATATATATATATAAACATATGTGTGTATACACTGGAATACACATAAACACACACATATGAACTCTACATATTATACTTTCTGGCCCTTTTATCAGTAGGCTTGGGCATGTGACTTGCTTTTAGTCAAATACTCAAGGACAGCTTGGAGAGTTATGATGTGATTTCAACATTTTTTTTTCATTTCCTAGCTGTGAAATTAGCAGAACAAAGAACTCAGAACTGATAAACACAGTTAATACTGAAGAATTTAACCTGAACAGGTAATAATGAATTCTTAATCTAGACTCAGCTGAACAATGCGTTATCTACTTTGTTCACAATTATAGAACATTAAAAATATTTTTAATATAAACCTGTATATATATCTACATATATTTACATATGTATATATGTATATGGTAGTGGGGTTTGAACTCAGGGTCTCACAGTTTATGGCAAGCACTCTACCACTTGAGCCATGTTCCCAGTCCTTTTGCTTTTAATTATTTCTCAGATAGGGTCTGCCACTTTGCTGGGGGCTGCCTTTGAACCATAATTTTCCTATGTATACCTTCCATAGTTAGGAAAATAGGTGTGTACCACCATGCCTGGCTTGTACATTGTGATGGGGTCTCACTAACTGTCTATTTGGGCTGTCTTTGAATTGTGATCCTCCCACCTTGTCCTCTCAGCACCCTCATCTTGTCTTATATGTGGAAATAAAATTGTCTCTTTCATGAAGTTTACTTCAATGAACAAATTTTTCTTTTTCACTCCTTTTTTTTATTTTCTATTTTGTGAATAGATATCATCCTTCTGAACAAGAAGCCATCTTTATGATTACCTTCTTCTACTTTCTTTGGATTTATTTGGTATATATGCTCTCCCTTGTGTAGGAAATGAAAATTTATATTTACTACAGAAAAAAGGTACAAGTGAATAAAAATAGCGCAGAATGACAATGCTAGTTGATTATTCTAACAGAAATAAGTCTATGCATGATATATAAAAACTTGTAAATGTTATATTATTACTTTGCAGGTTGGTTGGATGTACTTTTGCTCTATAGGCATTATTTCAATGTTACATCCTATGTTTTATATTTTGTTGTCTTCTTTTTCTCAATATGACCAGTAACTACGTTTTTTAGAATTCCTGCATTTATAATTTCAAAAGTGTCTTTTCTGCAATGCAGGACACAATAATTTTATCCAGGCTTTGATTGACTGATATTGAAATGATTTTAGGCTTCTTGAGATTTAGCTTCCTTCTTTCTTCCCCTCTCAGATTTCTGCTTAAAATGTTTATTATCACATATTTTCAAATCAATGGCACATTACTATATTAGTTGAATAGTTTTCTAGTGACTGAGTAAATATGTCCTGTTACTCATGTAACTTGGAAATGGGAATAATTTAGGAAGAAGAAAATAAAACTCTTACCTCAAAAAACCACATCTTTCTGTTTGTTTTTTAAATACCACAAAATCTAGGTGCATTTAGAATCACTAAGCTATGTAAATATTAAAGAATTATTTTTACAGTTATTAGATCTAAGTGGCAGAAAGGACTTATGAAAACAGAAACCCTCTGCTTCACTTTTCAGTAACAAATACAATATCAATATCAAATGATAGAATACTTTAGTGATTGATTCTTTAAGGAAGCATAGAAATTCAATAAGAACATATTTTGTTTTTTAAAAGTATTAAATCTACTTATGCTATAAACCTATGATTATAAAAATATAAATTATATCTAGCACTTATTGGTCACCTACAATATAATTTTCATTTGCCATATAATTAAATGCTTAGAAAAATTTTGTAAATGGATATTACCTATGCTTTACTTATGAGACAATGATATTCAGGAAATTTAAGTAAGTTTCCTTTTGCCACAGTAAGTGAACAGTAGAACTAAGATCCAACTCAGGCCTATCTGTTCTCAAGTGGCTTTAGAATGTAGACCTACCTTTCTATTTTACTCTTTGACACATTCAACAAGATTAATTATCTATGTTTAAATTATTTACTTTAGTGAACAATACTTAATTATGAAGGCCTCTAATAATGTTTCTTCAGCTTTGCCAGATCTTCCTGTTTTATTTCTTTTTTTAAAGATACGACAGTATGATGGAGTTATTTTATAAATAAAGTATATATACAGATAGGTTTTTTGAATGATCTCTCACAGAGATGCAAGAGTGACTAAGCAGACTTTTTCTGAATTCTTGTTAGTTTTCTTGAAGGCAAATTTATGATAATGTGCTGACACTTTTAATGCATCAAAACAAATTCATATGAAAAATAGCTAAGCACCTTTTGGGACTAAGAATTCCAGAATTTGAAGTAAGAGGAATCATGTAAGCAATGATCTCTGTTACTATTACATTAATCAATTATATCAGGACTTAAAAATATCAGATGCTTATCTTAGATGTTATGTTTAAAAGAATATAAAAGACAAAATTCCATCATTTAAACAAAATGAATATTTAATACACTGCCCCAGAGCCTTGGAAGAGTAAAAAACAACTTTCTTGTTTACTTATCATGCCCTTCTGTCTTCTCAGACTGGCCTGGAGGGAGAAATTTCCCAGGTCCTCGGGATTATTATTATGCTTCTTTTTAAGAGACATAAGATAACTAAGACAGTCTTGGAGGTTGTAAGAAACTATCTGTGTCCTCTGCAAAAAACTTGAAGATACTAAATTTGTGATACCTGGGAAAAGACTCAAGCTGAAAATTCATATTTATTTGAAGCTGATTTTTCCCTCTGAGAACTCATGATAACCATCACCCCCAAATACCAGAGAAACTGAAATAGTATGATCACTTCATATTTTGTACTTTATAATTCTGGTGTAGTATAAAATTCATTTCATACTGTTTACTATAAAAATACAAAAATATTTTGAAGAAAACATTTAAATGTTATTTCTTATTTGAAGAGTGGAATCCATTGATGGAAAAATTTAAAGAAGGGAGAAAAAGCTATTTGATATGAAGTTATTATATTATCACAGCTAAAATTAACCCTGAATGAGTGTCAATGTTGCAAATTTATTTTTGTCATGATTCTATTATCATCAATACTAAGAAGTATAGCTAACATTTACTTTCTGCTTACTATGTGTGTTGATCTGCTTACTTTGTGCCAATTATTCCACTTATTTCTCTGTATCCCATATTTCTTAGATGGTAGAAATTGAAAATATTTTCATTACACAGGTTAGAAAATTCAAAATTTGTCAATCTGAGTAGCCCACAAAATTGGAAAGATTCAAGACTTGAATACACAAGCACTACCTTCAAACTTGCATTCTAAGTATAACAGGATTTTCCCTGTTGAAGGTGTTGAAGCTGAGAAAGATATAAACCCATACAGGATAAATATCTTTTGAAAATTTATTTTCCCTTACTCTGTATTCATAAATGTGCATTTCCCAGGTATCATGCATAAACCCTCCCTGACCTCAGAATAAAGAAGTACCTCTGCTTTCATTGACAGCTAATAACGGGTTTTTGGCATTTTCTATCTGAATCAGAGGAAAGTGTAATTTCTGAAACTGCTCATGGCAATTTATACATGCAGACTTGGGAGGAAAAGAAAAAGTGCTTTCATTGGTATGTAAAATCTCAAACAGTGAGATTTATTATTGGGAAATAATAAATATCACACTGACTATCACTATGCTACAGCAACAACAAAGAAACACAAAACTCGTGATCAAAATATATGGAATAAACGAATTCTTTCTTTAGAAAATATTTCAGGACTACTTTACCCCCTGCCTGTAACTGCAACATACCCTTTCACAATTTTGTTGACTAGAACATTCATGGCTCTGTCCTGCACAATGTTGTCTTCATTGTTTCTAATTAACAGACTCATAGTAAAGCCAAATATTTCTGACACTAATTAAAAGAAGAGCATCTGTATGCTTTGAAATGTTCTATTTTTTATTGTTTTCAAATGTTTTAATGGAAAATGAAAGAAGTATCTCAAGGGTTACTAAGCATATGCTATTTCAAATTACAGTATTTATTGGTATCCCTTGACTAAAACAAAATAACAAATAAAGGAATAAAAGTAAGCCAAAGAAAATAAACTACTCTATGATATTGCATGACCAAATATTTCCTCAAAGGCATACATTGCATTATGTGATATTTACAATATTTTGTAGAAAAAAACCAAAGGAACTTAAAAATATTCATTTTGTATATTCAGAGAAGTATTGAAGCATGACAGATTTCACCAATATTCCACTTGCACATTCAAAAATTCAGAACAGATTCTACAACATAAAGTTCACCTCAGGAATGTGTTCAAAATCTTTTCACAGGGAGTTCAAGTGCAGAAAGTACAGATGGTGTCATCTGATACTTGCTGGTCAGGATCCATGATTCTGGTGAAATAGAAATGCTGAATTGTAGTTTAAATGGCAAGAGAAGGATGCTGCTAGACACTAAAGCATGTCCACTATTACCAACAAATTTTCTTAGTAGTTTTAGCTAATTTTCAAATGGAAATAGCTAAGATAATCTCAACAGAGTACTGTGTTTCTTTTTCCACAAAATTAATGAGACTAACTTTTTTTTGGCAGTACTGGGATTTGATCTCAGGACCTGGTGGTTGGTGATAGGCAGGCATTCTGCCATTAGCACTATGTCCCCAACCATTTTAGCTATTTTTCAAATAGGTTTGTAGCAGTTTTGTTCAGGCCAGCCTGGACTTCGATGCTCCTTTAATGCTTCCCACATAGCTGGGAAGATAGCAGCACACCACCACCCCCAGCCAGCCACTGAATGAGATAGGGGTTTTGCCTGTTGGCCTTGAACCAAGATCCTCCTGACCTCTGCCTCTCGAGTAGCTGGGATTGCAGGTGTGAACATCAGTGCTTGGCCAACATTAACATGGTTTGAAAGGGAAATTGTGTATTTTGTGCTTAAACTGCAATTTGCAGTTATTCATACCTTTAAAATAATATTAACACAGGACACTGCCAACACATTTCCTGTTCTGTTACCTAAGTGAAATTAAGTGTTTAAAGGATAGTCAGTGTTTTGTGAGTTGTTTGTTATCTTTTCTAGGCAATATAAAACTGAGAATGCACACTTGGCTTTAAAAGAAGTAAATGAAAATATTGATTTTCAAACAAAAACATACCTCTGACTTTCTGTGTATGCAGTGGAGACTACTAATGCTCTGTAAAGTGAAAATTAATTCTTCCTGATGTTTACTGACTGGCATTCTCAATATTCTTCTAAATTATCACCCTGTCTAATCTTATCAATTAGTCATTAATGAAGGCTAAATAATCTCTTACCCAGCTGCATTAATTCCTTTGAATTTGGAAATATCAGAGATATTATAATTTTAAATCTGCATGTAAAAGAATAGCCCCACATTTGTCAAATTCTTCCTGCTTTAGTACATTTGTTAGTAGATACATATTACCTTCTATAAACCAACTAATTATTACAGTTAGACAAAATTTGAATACGAAGAAATTCACAGTCTAGTATAAAAGAGAGCTGGGTTTAGGGTCAGATAGAGCCCAACTGAAATCTATTGACCAGGGCTTACTAAAATATATGACCTAGAGGTGTCAGGATGCAGTGATCTTTGTGTAGAGTTTATCACACTCAAAAGGCATAACACAAGAAGTTAATAATTATGATTTTATTAATAATATGTGATAATAGTATTCTAGTATTATGTTACTAGTGCAACAACATTAAAATTTTCTTTTTTTGATAATCATAAAATGAATATTCTATTTCTATACCTGCATTTATTTTGTCCTCAAGGTAAAAACAATTGAAGAGGCCATGTAAATAATAATTTTCCCTGACCAATCAAATTGTCCATCTTAATTGTTTTTCTTTCTTTTCAGTACTGGTATTTGAATCTAGGGCCTGCACCTGGAGCCACTCCACCAGCCCATTTTTGTGATGGGTTTTTTTGAGATACTGTCTCTCAAACTGTGTGCCCCGGCTGGCTTCAAACCATGATCCACCTGCCTCAGGAGTAGGTAAGATTACAGGCATGAGCCACAAGTGCCTGGAAATTATTTTGTACTTTTAAATCTATTTGTTGAACACAGATCACTTTGCTGAAAAGACATCTCCTTACATGATTAAAGATTATAATTAAATGAAAAAGATATTATAGAGTTAAGGCCGATTTTGGTTTTTAAGTAAACCTAAAACTCCCCTCAAATAAAGTGCACACATAATCAGAATTCAGGGTGACAAATTTTCTCAAAGTAAATTCTTTTCCATAGTCAAGATACAGGTCAAGGAGAACAGTTATCAGCAGTTGAAAGTTCTGTTCACATCATTTTTAAGTCATTTCCCACAATGGAACCACTATCTTGAGTTCTTTTTTATGGCATATTTCTGTCCTGTTTGAACAATGTGTAAATAGAATTGTGTAGCATATTCTTTTTTGTATCTAGCTTCTTTCACTTGGCATTGTGTTTTTGAGATTCAGTGGTGTTGAATCCATCAGCAGTTTGTATATTCTCAGCCTCATGCAGTATTTCTTGCATGGATGAGGCACACTTTGTTTACCCATTCTACTCTTGATGAACATTTGGTTTCCAGATTTTAAGCATATTTTCATTGTACAAAGAGATTTCACTGTGATATTTCCATACATGCTAGCAATACACTTTGATCAAATCCATCCCCTCTATTACTCTGTCTTATCTCCCCCTCTGCCTTTTTTTCAATTTTAATGGATTTCATTATTCTATTTTTGTGCATTTATATAAAGTACTTTGATCATCTTCACCCTCCCATCACCCTCTCCTTTCACCCTTCCTCATTCTGCTGGTTCCCACCCAACCACTCCCCTTTCATATTCATGTTATTTTTGAAATTTTTGGTCTCAATTCTACATGTGATAGAAAACATGCAGTATTTGCCTTTCTCTGTCTGGCTTATTTTGTTTTTGATTGATAGGAATTGTGCTGCTATGAAGATGCTCATACTTTTTTTTTGCTAGTAATATGGCTGTACATTGTTTCACAATACGATGTACTGTTTTGAGTTTGGCTTTTTGTATTAATATTATACTTGTGAGAGATACATCCACACTGCTGTTTACAGTATAGTGGTAGCTCTTTTATTCTCCCTGTCTTATAATATCAGGTGCTGTGTTTTGATATGTGTGTTTTCTTATCAACTTTCATGTGGTTGTGCATGATCCTGATTTAGGCTGAATTTGCCTAGAATGTTATTTGTCCCCGAGAATGACTATTAATAGTACTCACTCTCTGCTTTTTTACTACCATCTTGGAACAGCCCTTTTCAGTGGAACATGAATCAATGCTTAGTGGCTGAGTACAATGAGCTGTTACTGTCTTCATCATGTGGAACTAGAGCAAATGCCCTATTTAAAGAGTTAAAACTAGCCTAGCATTTTTAAATTAAGTAGTCACTGACCTTAAGGTTATTTTATTTCCTCTTCTCATTGTAATACTTTGTAATTAAGCAAAATCATTGCCGAATTGGTTAGAAACTTTACTTTTGTTACACTGTATCTCACACTGTAGATTACCGTCTCATGTGTTTCTGGAAAACTAGAACGTTATGGAGGAAGCTTGCTTAGATTTGTTCAAAATAAAATTTCATATAAAATTGGGAAAAATTGCTCAACTTCAGTTACTCCTACAAGGTGACTTTCAGCTTCCCACCAACATATCACATGCTGTATAGTTCTTCAGATATTAGTAGCTTTATTTCTATTTTAAACAATTAGCCATGTCATACTTTATATTATTGTGGTGTCTACTTACTGGTAAAATTATATTTTCTTCACTTTAACATTTTTATTACTTAGTAAAATTCTACTCTCAAGTACTGTATTTAATTTGAAACATTCATTTTTCTACAACTAATACACAATTTCAACCTTCGTTAGATATTTTTAACCAATCTTGGTGTTAATGTAAAGCTTTACTGAATAGTATTTATAGCACAGGATTCTCAAAAATACATACAAAGAGACAAGTTATCTCCCTCAAAAATATTTTAGAATGGGCTGAATATATAAACTACAGTTTTTTCCTTATGTTGTTTTCTATTTGTCTTTCTCACAAACCATTTTTAAGAAAACAATTTTGAAATAATGGAAAGTTTTAATTCTGTGGGGAGGGTAGCAGGAAAGATAATTAATATAAATTAATACTGCTGTATAGTTCTCAAAGGTATTATATAAAATGTCAAGGAAAAGTTGTTTCACACAGAGTTAATCAAGCTAGGAAGACTTTATTCAAGACTAATGTATATATGGGTCAAGACTATAACAATAGGAGAGACTGAACTTAGCTTTCCTGAATCAAAAGGTGGGGATATTTTTCAAGGACAGGGCAAGCTAATGGAAAATTACTGGAGAATATTAGTGCTAGAGATTAGTCAATGTGAATAAACCATTTGTTTGCTAACTGAGGCTTTCCAGAATTAGGATCCTACCCTCCCCGGAGAATAGGAGGTAGGTAGGGACCTTATCTCTCTGGATCATGACATTTCAAACGATGACTCCCAGATACTTGAGAAGGAATTCTTGGGTTGTAGATTTGCCTCTCAAATTGACAAAGGGACAATTTACAAATAAAGTTTTCTAAAGTGAATGCTCTAAGGAAAAGAAGGTTAAGAAAATAGGGTCAGGGAGAAGGCTGATTATAGTTTAGTCAAGGTGAGAACATTCTCTGGGTGCCAGTGGCTCACACCTGTAATCCTAGCTACTCAGGAGGCAGAGATCAGGAGAATTACAGTTGGAAGCAAGCCCAGCCAAATATATCATGGGACCTTATCTCAAAAAACCCTTCTCAAAAATAAGACTGGTGGAGTGGTTCAAGCTGAGGCACTGAGTTCAAGCTCCAGTACTGAAAAAAATGTGAGAACATTAAAGCCTTCTTAGCCAATACAAAATGTTTGTTTACATATGAAGAATCATGAGTAGAAAATATTGTTAATTTTTAATACAATAATTTGCCTTCAGAAATTAAGTTAGTTTTGGTGTCAATATGAGAATTCAGCTTTACTCTGTATCCTGTATTTTAGGCAGTTATAAAAATGAATAAATAAATGTTGATTATATTGGGCACAGTTGACAATATCTAAAATATATTCCCTTAATTCCAATATAATAATGTATCAAATCACAGTGCAACTTTTTAAAAAATTCAAAATGTAACCTTAATACTAAGTGGTTTCTGTTGCTTGTTTTTAAAATCAGTCCAATTATTTAGTAGTTTTTATATGTTAGACCTGATAAGTTTAATTTCTTCTGATAATAATAAATAATAAATAAAACCCACAGCCAATGACTCCCTCTGGACTACAGACAATTTCCAAGATGCTGTGATTCAACATTACGCTTGAATAATAATAATTTTAAAATATTTCAGCTTCTTTGCCTTATATACAATGAATATTTTTATTCACTAATGAAGCACTGCAATTGTATCTTCAGAGAGGAAAACATTGAAAAAAATATCAAGGGTAACATTTGTATGTTAATTGCGATCTGTTCAGAGGTTTTTTGATACTTACTGCTTTTGTACAGGTGTTCTATAAACTACCACTTCTATTTTTGTTGTTAGTCATGAATTTCCTGCCCTCTGCCTATGCTGTAATGTGTGAGCATTTTCTCCACATGCCTGTCAAATGGCTACTTTTTATTTCACTTGCTGTGTGAAAAGTTAATGACATGAAACACTAATTCCAGTAAAAATATTTTTTCATAAAGTTGTTTTCATTTTGAATCATAAATAAATGTAAAAAGAATTAACCTAGAAGGTAACACACACACACAGGAAATTAATGTGAGTCAATTCCCTGTATAGCTATCCTTATCTCAACTAGGAAAAACACTTGCTCCTTCCTATTATGCTTATACTCTCTCTTCAACAAGATTAGAGATAAGGGCAACATAGTTTCTCCTGGGTATTGAGGGGGTGGGGGGAGAGGGAGGGGGTGGAGTGGGTGGTAAGGGAGGGGGTGGGGGCAGGGGGGAGAAATGACCCAAGCATTGTGTGCATATATGAATAATAAAACAATAAAAAAAGAAGTAAAGAGTTTTTAAATGGTTTCTCTGCAAGTTTACTATTCAAATGTAAAATAATTTGTTTTCCTCACTGATAAGTCAAAATAAAATAAAACTACAGATCACCAATTTTTAGTCAGTTTGCATGCCTGAGAATTACTTATACCTCTCACTATGCAGCATTTTTAACATCTTTTAAAACTTAAGATGCCTCACCACTGACGAATGGATTAAGAAAATGTGGTGTCTATACACAATGGAATTTTATGCAGCCATGAAGAAGAATGAAATGTTATCATTTGCTGGTAAATGGATAGAATTGGAGAACATCATTCTGAGTGAGGTTAGCCTGGCCCAGAAGACCAAAAATCGTATGTTCTCCCTCTTATGTGGACATTAGATCAAGGGCAAACACAACAAGGGGATTGGACTTTGAGCACATGATAAAAGCAAGAGCACCCAAGGGAGAGATGAGGATAGATAAGACACCTAAAAAATTAGCTAGCATTTGTTGCCCTTAACACAGAGAAACTAAAGCAGATACCTTAAAAGCAACTGAGGCCAATAGGAAAAGGGGACCAGGAACTAGAGAAAAGGTTAGATCAAAAAGAATTAACCTAGAAGGTAACACACATGCACAGGAAATTAATGTGAGTCAACTACCTGTATAGCTATCCTTATCTCAACCAGCAAAAACCCTTGTTCCTTCCTATTATTGCTTATACTCTCTCTACAACAAAATTAGAGATAAAGGCAAAATAGTTTCTGCTGGGTATTGAGGGGGTGGGGGGAGAGGGAGGGGACAGAGTGGGTGGTAAGGGAGGGGGTGGGGGCAGGAGGGAGAAATGACCCAAGCCTTGGATGCACATATGAATAATAAAACAATAAAAAAAATAAAACTTAATCAAATATGAGTAAATTTTGAGAGTAGATGTACAAAAATAGACAAAAACCCCTTTGGTTCTCACAGGACTTTAAGAGCTAGTGCTAGTCATACTGTTGAAACACAACCAAGTAAGTAATCTTTTTTGTGCAATTAATTTAAGGGTTTTATTTTTGGAGCTATAAATGACTTTCTAAATTTCATACATCTTTTACAAAAATGATTATATAAGCATATTGAATTATAGATAAAAATTATCTGTCCCTTATCATTCATTATGTTGTTCTAGCATAGATCCTGATCTACCTCACTAATCCATAGTGATGAGATAAACTAAAATAACATCATAGTAAAAGGCTTGTATTGCTTTTTTTTAAGTCTTTAAACTGGCAAATGAGCAGATTCCATTGAATGAGCAAATCCACACTGCTTTGTAGAATCTGTAATGGAATAAAGGGGAAGAAAGTCAGGAAGATGAAATGTTATGAAGAAAAATAACTAGAAAAACTCTACTGCAAAGAGAATGTGACAGTAAGTCACAGTAGCATGAATGAAACCAGACTTTCCTCTCATATTTGTTGCCATGCCATTCTATTTTTCTCTCTCTGCCGCAGTACAGGGCTTGGATAATTGTTGAACAAATGTTGTATTGTCTTCCTCCTTGGCTCTCTGCTAGACATTGTTTAGACTGTCAGATGGGGACATTTTACAGCTGTAGCCAAAACATGTCAATCAAAGAGATGGACAACTGTTCCAAACCTGATTCTTATGCCTGTAAAATTTGTCTCTTCCCAAATTTTCTTAACTTCCTCACTTGCTGGCAAGATGCAGAGGATTTCTTGGATGATTCCAAGGTGTCCAAGAAGCCAAATATGGGAGGAGCCTTATGTTCTGAATGACTTTTTAAAGCAACTGTCACTGAACTGCATTGTGAGTGAGAATAAACTCCTTGAATTGTCACTGAGACATTGGAGCTTTTCTTAACAGGAATTAATACTTAACAAAACTAAGAATTACTAACACAGATATATTCGTTGTCATTTCATATTACTGAAATATGTTGAACACCATCTGGTATTAAGCCAGAATCCTGACTTTAATATTCACTGGAATCCCACATAGTTCATATATCTCACAATTAGCATCTTGTACAAATTGTTTATGTTGGAATATAATATATAAAAGAAATACCTGTGGGGAGCAGAGTATGAGAAGCCTATGAGAATGTCAAATACAGGCTGAGTTTGGCACAGCCCCAGCCACAGAAGCAGGCAAGAGTAAAATGCAGAACAGCTGCTTCTCCTAAGATGTTTATGTTCAGAGAGTAGGATCGCAGTTTCTCCTGTTGCAATGTCAAGACCCTCCCCAAGAACTGTTGCTCAATCTTGTTTTGCCACTATATATAATAAGGTCACTGAAGGTGGAGGGGCTGTTTTGTGTTTCCACCCAAGAACCCAGCCTACCTGGCCCTAGCTTTGTGCATGTTTGGTCTTATGTTTTTTGCCTTTCTGCATCTCCAAGTTCATACAGTAAATGAAAGACACAGGCATTAAGAGGACAAGGTCCTTGACTCACCAGATTTAGACTTGAAAAAGCCAGAGGAACTTAAGGACACAAATCATCATGGGGCAGGCAGACTGTGGCAGGGCCTCTAGGTGCCCACCTCAGCAATGGGTTGTAGAATCCTGGAAGAGCAGTCTCTTTGGAGATAAAGCAAGGCTTCTCCAAGGATACTGGGCTTTTTCTGGCCTCCATGTAGGGAGCTGGGTGTTGAAACAGAAGATCTGTCGTAAGGAAATGATTCACAGGGGGAAACATTAAAAGGTAGTCCCTGGGGACCCAAGAAGGGCTGCAAGGAGGTAAGAGGGATTTGGTAGATTTGGACAAGATGCATGGACTTTGACTGATAATTTGAAATGTTTAGGCTTCTTTTGCAACTAGTGAGCAACACTGAAGGTGTGTGGGTTTTCTATGTATGAAAGTGGTGTGACTTAGAAATAGGTACAGGTAATTCTTGGCAAAGACACCATCAAGTAGCCACTGTGGTCAGTCACTCCATCAAAAGTAATGAGGGTCTGAATTAGAACTGAACCTGATATTTTAAAGCAGGGAATTAAAAAGATACAAAGAGCATCATGAGGTCAGAGCCCACAGAAGTGGAGAATGGGGAGATGGATGAGTGAATAATGACATTAGCTAATTAGAAGTTGGGCTAAGCAATTAAAAGAAGCAAAGAAGTCACACACAGTTGGAGTTGGGAGCTTGGCACACAAATTGTGTGTCCTCAGGGCCAGTGGCTCTGACTGACTCCAACTGCAGAGATATTATGGTGCATTTGGAGGTAGTGAGGGGAACATGAGAGAGAAAGGGGGAAAGACAGAGTATTAAGGTGGCTCCGGGGACTGCTGCCTTACAGAAGCCAAGTGAAAGAAGGGGCACAAAACCAAAATACCAAAGTGAAGTCCCATAGGTACCAGTATGGTGCAGGAGTGAGGCAGCAGGTAAGGCAATTCAGGGGAACTTGACATGGTGCAAGAACAGAGTTCTCCCAACACTAAATATAAGTCTGTGTGCACCTGTGGCCTGGGAGAGAACTCAAGGACTCTATTTGGGAACTCTGTGGTTCACCCTAGAGAACACAATCTGGCCTGAGGTTTAGAGTCAGCACTAGGCAATCAGAGGTGGGATGAGTCCAGAAGGTAACCAAGAGCAGGGATGATATTCATAAGCAAATCTGAATGAGAGTCTGGAAGCCAGTAAGGGAGGAAGGGGAAGTGAGCTCCCCTTAAATCCCTAAACACCCTGCCCATTCATAGGAGGAACACCTAGGTCTTTGGATACTCAACCACTCAGAGTTCATCAATAACCTCTACGAATCTCCACCTGCCTTCCTAAGTATTATGTTTGCTGCTCCCCCATGGGCATCACCAAGCACCCAGTGTGTCTCTGTACTGACATAGCACTGCTGACAACAGGGAGGAGGAGGCCAGCCACGCTCAGCACACACTAATGGATGTGGGGAACACACTTCACAGCCCCAAAGTGAATAGATCTTCCACGTGTTTGAGGTCTCCTTTTCCATGACAGATCAAAGATAATCTGGGCTGTCACTAACCCTTAATTGGAGCAGTAAGACTCTCCAATCAAGCAATAGAAAAATCTTCTTCAAAGGACAAAGTCTCTAAATAGAAAAGAACCATAGAGAAATCAGACTCTAAGAGGCCACTCTTATTAATTTTCCACTGTTACTCAGCCCATAAATTGCGGGGTCCTTCATTTCCATGACTCATAATAGATGTGGGAGGAAAGAGTGTAGCATGACATAATAAAAATCACCAATGGCATCTTTAAACACCTCCATGTGGTTCTGGTGCTACGCTAAGCACAACAAGCATGTAAGGAGTAATCTCTTTAATATTCCTTTTACTGGGTGTGTGACAATACTTCTCATAAATTATCCACATCCTCATCGAGTCGCAAATGTTTCAGGCAAACCAGAGACTAGGAGAGTTTAAGGGAAGAAGGTCATATGAACCTGGATGAAGGAGGGAGAACAGGACAGAGGAGTGGAGTGGAGAGGGAGAAGGAGTTGTGCAAAAAATGTGAAAACATTGATCACCATTTCCGAATTCATCCTGTTTCCTAGTATATGATCCTCGGTGTTTCAGCATGCCAATTTTGTATTGGCACTTTCTCCTGGCTGGATGACAAGTTGGGTTAGTACAGTACAATGTTAAGTTTTCAAAAAGAACTTTCAGCAGCTGCACAGTATATGGTCAGGCAGATATTTCAGGAATATTCAGATGTTCAGTGGTATTCCTAATTAAATAGTTTGAAATGAATTTTCTAAAATCCACTGAACTTTAAATTAACTTTATTTTGTCTCAGTTCCAATTGATTGAGTACGCCATTTGAATGAAAGTCAAGTTTTCCACCTTACTCCATAAAGAACTGTGTTTAATGGATCAGTGAGAAACAAGAGGGTTGATGTATCAGCAATGCAAAGTCCTAACACAAAACTCCTGGTACTTCTCCTAATACCCTGTAAATAACTACAAAATAAACATAAACAGATGTCCAATCAATCTTCTCTGTCTGCAAGGGCTTTGCTCAATGATCCTGAGGTGAAGAGGAGACAGAGGGAGGGGGCTAAACTTGTACTCTTCCTCTGTCTCACTCTCTTCTTTTTTTTAACCTATTAAAGATAAGGGCCTTAAAGTTCTCTAGGCCTAACCTACATGTAACTGATCACCACAGAAGCCTTTAAAGTTGGACTTGCACATTTTATATGGAATGATTGTAATGGGGATTGAAGTCTCTGGAACACTTGATAAATTTCCTAAGTCAACATCTAAGTAAGCAGAAGCCCAGGTGAGCATGATGGCTTTCAAGTACTAGTGGATGGTGGTTCAGTCTCCATGCCTTCTGCTATGGGGCCTGAGATGCATGAAGAGATGGAAGGGGGACAGAGCCACAAAGTCTATGGGAACACCATACCACCAGTGTCTCAGGGGGACCATCCCTGTCAGGTAGACATCAGGCCTGAGGAAAACAAAGGAGGCTGAGCCTCCCTCAGGAAATGCAGGATGCAAACAACCTTCCATGTCACCTCCATCCTGTATTCTTGATCTCTTCCATCTTTTTCCAGTTGGAACTTTACTTGCTGCTGAAAAGATTTCAGCAGTGTGTCATATTATCTGAATAACCACAAGCAGAAAAGCTAACCTTCTGGGTCCTTCCCAGCTCTGTTTACCAGCTGCTTTCTACCCAGGTGCTAAGCACTTCATACAGCCTCATCCACCTTTCCACTGACAAAGCCAGTTGCTAAACTAATTCACATTCAGGTGTTCTTTCAAAGCACAAAATGTTCACAAGAAGAGCAACCCTTATTAATGAGTCAGGTGATGATAAAGCTTCAGTAGCCAGTAGGAACATATTTTTAGATGTTGATAATTCCTGTAACTTTGTGAATTATAAATGCCAGGTACTAATGTGATTACCAATGGATCTAGTGTGTGAAACTAGAGAAATTTTTTCCTATTCCCTTCCCAACAGTAATATGGGAATGTTTTTTCTTTAGGCCAGTATTCACTGGCTCAAGAAACCAGTATTTCAAGGAACCAATGTTTCTGATTGGATTGTCACATTTCATTTCTGGTTAGCCATTGTGATCTGGAAGGTTTTATTTACTGAAACTTCAGCATCCTGTATTTGTAGACAGTAATGGAATGTCCAATGAATCCAGACATCTGAGTGAAGAGGACTTTGGGAACAAATGTCGTGTCCAGAATGACATGTTTTATGCACAGAGGAAGAAAACACAAAAGCTGAAAGCACGCTCTGACAAAATACCTGGTGTATCCTGCTAAGATGCTTGTCAGGCTGGTTATCCAAATTTGTACTATCTATAATAATTATTTAACCTTCTCCTTTCTCAGAAAGAAATGGCTCACCTGTCCATCACCACGAGACCCATGGTCAGGCTTTGTCCTGTGGCTTAGCCACAAGTCTATGGCACATCTGAGTAGAAACTTTAAAAACAGCTGTGTGGTCTGACTCTTCCCTTTGTGCCTCCTCTTTGACACAAGAAGACCCTGTCCAAGAAAATTCTGTAGCCTAGCCTGGTACCCAGAACCAGAAGATGCAGTGGCTTGGTAATGAGCTATTTAACACAAGAAAGAAATGTCTGTTACTATAAACCACTGAAATTTGGGATTTCTTGTCACTCCAGCATGCCTGACTAATACATCGAGACATGGGTGGTGCTGAGTCAAGGCAAGTGTGGCGTATGGTGTCAGTACAGCTACATAAACCAGCTTAAGTTAGGGTTTAAGTCCAGCCTTGTACCTGAAGGAGCAGCATGATAACAACTGGTCATGTTGGTGTTCATCACTGAGATTCTGTCAGGACAGAGAGCAACATCTCACTGGGAGAAATCAGAGAGGCAAACACCTAAGTAGTTAAGCATCCATGTTTGTACACAGTCAGACATGTTGTGTCTCATAGTCACCATCTTCATAAGAAAAGTCCAGAACATAACTTAAACTATCATTTCTCACACTTTATTCAGTCAAACACTTACTCTATCAATTGCCCTGCATGAAGACAGAGAAAAGAAAGGAGAAGTCAGAGCTAAGGGGGAAATGAAAGGAAGGAAATGTTGGGAATTAACTAAATTTGGGAAACTCTGCCTGCCATATGTTTCTCTGGGAGACTCTCAAAGTATATTAGCTTATAAAGGCTCTGAGAAGTCCTTCAGTAAAGAAACTCAGCATTTAACTCATCATTTCCCAAATTTATTTGAAGCATGTATCCATTTTTCTTCCTAACATTAGTGATACTCCTTAGAAATTCTGCCTCTTACATAGCACTTCCATAAACAGTTGTTTTAAGTACTTTGGCTTCATGCCACGCAGCCACAATAAGGTTAACAAAATATCAACGTAATCCTGACACTTTGGAAATAAACATACCTTTGTGGTATGATTAGCAATCACTTAACATAACAATAATAATGCTATTACTATCACTAGACTTAGAAAAATATAGGCATTTGGCAGATAGGATAAGTATACTGAGATGGCTCCAAAACATGTAGAGATTTCACCTGCCCTATCAGTTGGAGAAGGAGTTATTTTCCACTCCATGTGAGGATATTATAATTGATAGATTCCTAAGCACTAATCCTCACATATCCCTTTAATAACAAAGCAATCTGCTCTCCTCCCAGTTAATCGCATGAACGATACATTGGTCAATAAACTTGATTGATAAATATGCCTGTGTTCTGGTAAAAATGATATTGTTTCTGCCCATATGTGTAATCATACAATAATTCATTAAAGGAAAACAATCTGACTTCTGACACATACCCCAACTGTTGTTACCAATAAGAACCTGGTTGATTGTATTTGGTACTTACTTTGAAGTGTCAGTGGGTTAATATTATGATGTGGGTGTACTTGGGTACCAGAAAAGATGCCCAATTATTTCCTCAGAGGTAGCTAAAGTGTCAGTTCACAACTGGAGATGATCTATACTTCATTGCTATTAAATGAAGCTGAGATAAAATGGTCAAATATTCTCTTGAAGTAATCTGAATAGTTGATTTGAAAATTAAAGGGCAAAATCATAATAGATAGCCATTAACAAATTAATTCATTGCATTCTATGTCCATTCCAAATGTCTATCACTAAAATGAAGGTGTCTTCATGTATGAGACCAATTTATAAAAACAGTGAAAACTTCCATTTCTCTTGTATGCTTTGTATTTATGGCCAATAGACCGATACTATTGAGTGGATCCAAATCCTATTTTGAGCAGAGGTGAGCAGAAGCACAGATTGTGGTGACTTCTCTTCCTGCTCTTTCTGCAGTGAATAGGCACCAAGCCTTTGCCTCCATACATGTTTTCTGATTTCAAAGTTTAAAAAACATAAGATGCAGAAACGGTAAGACCTCTGGACCAGACGCCCATCCTGAAATCCTCTTGCGTTTGCCTTGGGCCAAGTGACTTCTAACACTTTGCTGGTGTATTACAAGGGACAACACACCGGCTTCATGGACTCATCATGAGAAGACAAGGGCAATGGCTTTTGAGTGGGCCTGACACAATATTCACCCCAGAAGGCTCCTGTAGGGTTGTTCTTCTCTTCAGTTCCTTTTAAGTCAAACTGTCTTGTTCTATATGAACAAATGTTTATCTTTTAACTATAGTTCAAGGGTTTTTGTCATCTCCTAAATGTCAGTAAAACCTTTCTACTTTTGGAGTCAATAAAGATCAGCATCTCTGACTTCTCTAGAACCCTAAGATACACACATCAGATGCTCCCAGGTGGATATTCCCTAAATATACTGACGTGCAGTAAAGGCTCATGTAAGGGGTGTGTGTGTGTGTGTGTGTGTGTGTGTGTGTGTGTGTGTGTGTGTTTAACAGTTTGGAATTTGCAGGAAAGGCAGCTTTTTTTTTTCAAAGTATAGCTTTTACATTTTTATAATATACCCAATTTCACTGCAAAACTTACTGAGCTCAGTTAGTGAGACCTTGACCTTTTCTCTATTAAATTCTTGTCTTTTAATAAAAACTGAGATATAATTTAAGTGACATAAAATGTAGCCTGGAGTGTTTGATCCAGTGGTTTAAAATATATCCACTGAGTTTAGTACATATTATAATATCAGATTTTAAGATTTTCCATCACTCCATAAGGAAATCCCACATCCATTACTGGTTACCACTTAGTCTACATTCACCAAGCCCTGCAACCACTAACCTGAAAGATGTCTCTGTGACTTACTTGTTCTGGACATTTCATATAAGCTGAAGCATACAGTATGTGGTCTTAGCACAGTGTTTGCAAGGTCTGCAGTTCCTGCAGCTGATATCAGTACTACTTTCTACATTCCTTTTTTTTGGCTTAAAAATATCTATGGATATCATACTTTTCTTATCATTAGAGTATGGACATTTGCATTACCTGCACCTTTTGGCTATGATGAGTGAACATTTGTGTACAAGTTTTTCAATGAGCATATGTTTGATTTCTTTTGGGCATGTCCTTAGGGGTAAAATTTTTAGGTGTTATGGCTTGGATATGAAGTTATTCCTATGGGCTTATGTGTTAAAGACTTGGTCTCCAACTGGTGGCACTATTGAGAGGTAATTGGACCCTGAGGGTGCTAACAAAGGGTGAATTAGTCCATTGATGAGTTTGTAGCTGAATGGGCTACCAGGAGTAGGGCCTTGCTGGAGGAAATAGATCACTGGGAGGGTGCCTTTGAAAGCTGTAACTTATCCCTATCACTACTCCCTTTCCCTCTTTTCTCTCTCTCCATCTCCCTCCTTATTTGCTTCCTCTGTCACATGTTCCCACCACAGTGACTCTTTGCCTTGCCTCAGACCCATAGCCATAGAGCCAGCCAAGCACGGACTGAAACCTCTAAAACCATGGCCAGAATAAACCCTTCCTCTTTTAAGTTGATTCTCTCAGATATTTTGTCACAGCAATAGAAAACTAGCTAACACAACAGATAATGTGGTAATTCTGTGCTTAATATTTTGAGGACCTAACTGTTTTTAAATGTCATTGTACTGGCTCAAAATTCTTTGCTTTAAAAATGGAGCATTAAGTGTTCAGTCAATGCAATGTCCTATGGGAATAAATGAAGGGTGGCTTTGATGATACAACATTTGAGACACACATTGAGTCAAATTTCTGGCTCTTCACTTCCCCATAAACCTCCTGTCAGGGTCCCTCTGGTTCAGGCAGGAAATATCTCAGCCTCCAGATCTTACTGTCCTCACTGGCCTCTTCTGTGCAGGTGTTATTTTGACCTATTTAAAAGACCCTGATGATTGGGCAGTTTGGGTGGACTGGGCAGTCACAATGGCCTACACCAAGGAATCTGGCCTGGCTCTTCAAGTCACAGAGCCCAGTCTATGCTGGTGTCTTTTTCTCAACTACAACTGCTGTTTAAGTGCTTACCAAGGGGTAGTCTGGGGAGCCCCAAGGGTCTCAGAGGTGCTTTCTAGGGTACACAAGAACAGCTTTTAAAATTATGTCAAAACAACTGCATTGTGTGGAATGGGAATTTCCTGAGTCTACACACAGTTTGATATTTCAAAGTTTAATCATTGTAGCAGATTTTTTAAGTTGTCTTCTGTAACTCAGATTAAAGAGGGGTTGAGACAGGTAAAACAGTGTCCCTCTTCACAGGGTGCTTTCCATACCTAGACATGGCACATGGCTGACTGAGGGCTTCTCCTACAGCCCACAAACTTCTCTAGTTACACATGGGAAACTGGACATCTAACCTCAAAGTTCTTGGGGTGCTTTATATCCATCTTGATAGTCCTCTCATACCCCAGCCTGACCCCAGAGCTCCACAGGAAAGAGAGCAAACCAGAAACAGAGGTGTTGTATCTTTGCCCACCTTTCCTCCTCTTCTCAGGCCACGGGGCTGGCTAGCTTCCCTTCTGGGTCACAGAGACCCTCCACACTCCATTTCTTTAGTCCTCTCTGTTTCTGCCCTGTCCCTCCTCAGGTTGGGCAGCCAGTCCCCAGTCTCACTGTAGAACCAGAGGACAGCCTACAGTTCAGAATCTCACAGGATAGCCTCCAAATCCTGTAACTATGCACTTCATTTCATGCAGTGTTTCCCAAGTTAATGAAACACCCTTTTTTAATGATAACCTATTAATGCCTCTTGGAGTTCTAGGGTTTGCAACTAATGCTACAAGAAGTATTGCTATTAGGAACTGTATTTGTTCTTTAGTTACTAAAAACTATTTCTGGAAGTTCTCCATGGGATCCAAAGTTAGCTTTCAGATTTTTTGTTTTGTTTGACTGAAATCAGTCACATTTACAGGAACAGTGTTTTCTGATCAACCAGAACAGAGAAAAGTCTCTCCAAGCTCAGGTTCTCTGGGAAAGCCCAAGTGTCTGCATGTGTATCACACATTATAAATCCCTGACTGTGAGAGCAGTGTTGACCTTGCTCTTAGGATTGGCCTTAAGAGTGGCTCAATAGGTTTCTTCTAATTTTCCTGTTGGACATCCTCCCCTCTTTATAACGACTAGTGGTGTGTCATATGGAATAGACAGCGTCCAAAGGTACAACTTGAGAGGTCCTGGAATGAGGGCCTGCAGTGGCTCCCAGTGTTTCTCTCTGTTCCATCATTTTCAACAGTTTGATTGTTATTGTTACCTGGATAACTTCCCTGAACAAACCCCTCACTGCAAATGTGGGGCTGGTGTTTAGGTAAAGAAGAGAATAAGGAGACCCAACGCTTGAGCAACTCTCTCTAATCACCCCTCTTGACCTAATAAGAATCCTTCTAGGTTTCCACCCACACAAATGTTTCTTCATGATTCTTTTCTAATGTACATGATTCAATCAAACAGTACAGATCTAATTTAAGTGTATTTTATGGTATCTAATTATTTAAAAATTCTTACTCACTGTGAATGGTATAAAGAATAGACATAATTGCAATTATTAAAGTTATATGTGGAAGGCAATTTGGAATTTCAAGAAAGAGAGACAGACCTTGTTTTGGTGGTTAAGAAGCAATAACATATATTTCAACAATAAGTAAGCCCACCGATTCCACCTCTTTATAACTAGAATAGGGACTTTAGCAGCATTGAGAAGTCCCATCTTTCTCTTTTTGCCTTAATACTTGAGTGTCTCAAGTCTACAGACCTATTAGCAGGTGTGTGGCAACCCAGGTATCTCAACCTTTGAAAGGGAAGGATGGCCAAGTGTCTGCTGAAGTTCACCTTAATACTCTGGCAACCAGGCTGATCAAGTCCCCCCACAATCATCTAAATTCTGACTCTAAGAGCCACCACTTTCAGCTTATGAGAAGCTCCATTCTGAATTAGTTAAGGATAAATAAATAATCTTTTAGCCTGATGTTACATGCAGCTGGAAAGTGGGGAGGGGGAAATTCTCAATAAGTGAAATGATTGACATACTGGCTTTCTTCTTGTTAATGGCAGACAGTCTTCTCTCTTGCCATGGCTCCATATTTTGAGAATCCCCTATTTCATTTGCTACTTGTTCCTTTTTTCCCTTTCTGAGAAAGATAAACCTACTCCCAGGTTCTTGTCATTCCGATGGCCACCACCTTGACAAGCTCCCACTGGTAGAATTTTTCAGTCTAAGGTCTTTCAGCCACTTGTCTATCAATATGCTTTCATAGGAAACTGAAAGTCAGAATAAAAGGTACAAAATGTATTACATATGAGTTGTGCCCTCTGCTAGACCAATGTCATATGTGACTTGAGAAATTTTTGCTCAACATTGTCAAATACATTTTGAACACAAAAATTCAATCAATTATTAATATACTCAAATCCCATTGGAACACTAAAATCACACTTGTCACTGGTCTCTTTTATAATTCACTTTACTATGATTTACTTTATTTTAAAAACAAAAGAAACCTGACAATCAGTTAAATCTAGTGGCTTCAAATTAATATGGAACTCTGTTTCATAGAATTCTCTACAAATCTGGTCTTAATTTATACTGGTACTTAAAATCCAGCAAGTTAGATCTTAAGAATTGTTTTCAATAACTCAATAAAAAACACAATTCCTTCCTTCTTTTTTTGATACATCACCTTGAACATATAAACTTACTTATTTCAAACAAAAGAAATTATTTATTAAAGGATTTCTATAGGTCAATCTTGAAAATCAGACATTATAAACTAACTGTAATTATTCTTTTATCATTTTTGAAAATGAACACCATATTCAGGTTTCTTCACCTTGTTGATTCTCTTCTATGTGATTCCTTATTGTCACTAAGGAATCATAGCCTAATAAAGGGGTCTCTGAAGACTGAAAAAGAGTAACATGGAGTATTTTGAAAGGTGATAAAGAACACCTTAGCCATTTCAAAATTACAGAACATTCATTGAGCAATCAATATGTAGCCACCTGGGGGGAACAGATACTATGTAGTTATCAAATGGCTCTATAAGAAGAACATTGAGACAAAACATTGACACCCATCTGCAATCGGGCATGGTCTATACACAAGAGCAGAATGACCTCATGGTCTGCAGTGACTCCCTTCTACCTGTCCTGATCTCTTGGACAGGATGAATGTCATATCAGCAGAGCTTCAGAGCTCCAACTACATCTTAGAGCAAGGGGCACAGGACCTTCTCACAAGCAAACATTTCATTATCAATCCCTCCTGGTCTGTCTGCCACAAGTCTCTCAGGAAGAATTCCAAGAAACCTCAGCTCTTCCGATTTCATTTCTAGAGTGATTCTAGCCCTTCTTAATCAAGGTCTCCATGTATCAGATAGGAATTCAGCTGACTGAAAAAGTTTTCAGAGGCTTATAAGCAAACCATGGGGCATATGAGTATTTTTTCTGTTGGCTAAAAAAAAAGTAAACAGTTCCCATCTCCCACTTTGGGCTTCTCATGTTTTTCAACATGTTCTACCTCATTCAGCAAACACCCCATCATACAGGAAGCAGAATTTCAGCTGCCAGCAGTGAGGACTGAGCAAGACCTCTATATTTCCTGCTATGAAGATGTGCAGACTTCATACCAAAGCTGGAACAAACCAGCAAACTAACAGCCTTACTACCAAACACCCTAGGAATAAAGGCTTAAGCTCTATTTGGATATTGAATTTCTTCCATATCCAATCAATATTGAATAAGGAGAGAAGAGGAATTCACTACAAAGACCACCTTGTCTCTCCACCAGTAATAAGAGTCCAGCATTTCAGGGAGATGGGCTCTTAATTGGAGCTTTAAGGATTCTCTATGTAGCCAGTTAGCTAGCATCACTGTGAGAATTCACCACAGCCAGAATTGCACCTGGCCTGCTCAGTGAAGGGTAGACCCAGAAGCACCTTGGGGTAATGAGGTAAAGTCAAGCTAACCCCATGACATGGAGAGCTGAATGATTGTGTAGCAGTATCCTTGAGACTCATTTTCAGTTTGAGTATTGATAACCAGTCTGTACCAGTCCTAGTTTACTATGGAGTGTTTATTTTACATCATCTATAGTCTCTCTTCCTTGGAAGCACTTAATGAGTTGAAGGCACTGGAAAGTTGTTCCCAACCAAGCCAATATCCTATGAGTAATAAATGACATTTCATCCTTATATGCAGATTTTCTGCACTGAAGTGAATTATTCACAAGGCAGAGATCCTGGGCTCTGACAATCAGCTGCCTGCAATTTACACCTACACTCTGTCTCTACTCTCCTGTTAGGAGAAAGTTTTCCACTGCCTGGCAAGATCTGAAGATTTAGTGGGAACAGCTCTTGGGGAGGCAAGTGCTCCCTTTCCTGGCATGGTAACTGAAAAGGCTACACAGAAAAGAAACAGAAGGGTAAACTAAGGCATTTCAACTCAGGTTTCTCCATGCTTCCCTAGGAAGATGCTATCTGCCTATGAATGCAAATGAGGTACACCAAGGTGAATTTACATTCTGTGAGGCCTTTCAGGTAAAGTAGAAGTGATTTTAAATCTTTGAATTTGGGGTAAGTAGTATGATAATTTTCTTTTGAATATGTGAAAATCTAAGTGTTCTCCCAACAGAAGCACTATGACGAGAAAGTGTGTTCTACCCTCTGGGAAGCAGAAGAATTTAGCTCATCATTTCTGACTCACAGAAATGTGGGGGGTTGGCAAGACTCCCAATTTGCAAGGATGATGGAAATAGAACTAAGAGTTCAAAACCAGACCTAAAACAAAAAACTCAGTATATATGGGTTTGTAATCTATGATGCAAGCAGCATGGCACATTAGAGAGGATAGTGGGCACTCATTTTTTAAATATGTAGAATGAAAACAATTGACAATTCATTTAGAAAAATAAAATAAATACTCTCATTTTATATCCCAAGAAAAAATAAATTCCCACTACAAAGGACATGCATGTACAGAGCAAAAACCCATGGCTGGGGGTATAGCTCTATGGTAGAGCTGGTGCTTAGCTTGTGTGAAGTCCTAAGATTCAATCCCAGTACCCCCAAATTAATAAAAAAAGATAAAAATCAAAAGAGTATTGGAAGAAAATATAGGGAATGTTTTTGTAATATTGCAATAAGAGTAAACAAAATGAGAAAATGATATATTTGGCTACAAAATACTATAAACTTATTTCCAAGGGAAACCAGACTACACAAAATTATAAGACAAGTGGCAGACTGGGGATAGGAAGCATTTAAACAGATTGAATGTTAATATTTCATATTCAGAGAATCTGACATGGCAAAGAATTCCCAAAGGACAAACAATAGATATAAGCAAAACAGACAAATGGTAAATAAACCCATAAAAAGATGCTCAGCCACACTATTGATTAAAGGAATATGGACATGGGTACAAAACTGTTTTTTTCCAAATGTGATTGTGAACATGCAATATACTGCTAGCACTGATTGATATCAATCAATATTATTGATACTGAGGGTGTGATAAGACAGAAAGCTTCTCCAGGTGCTGGAGTCTCAAAACTTTAATACCAGCTACTGAGGAGGCAGAGATCAGAAGGATTGCAGTATGAAGCCAGCCTGAGCAAATAGTTCCCGAGACCCTATCTTGAAACCACTGATAAAAAAAAAGGACTGGTGAGGTGACTCAAGTGATAGAGTACATGTTTACCAAGCATGAGGCCCTGAATTCAAACCAGTACTGCAAAAAAAAAAAAAAATAGAAAACTTCATTGTTTTTGGCAAAAGGACCTACTGGAACAAACCTGGGAGGACTATTTGATATTATTTAATAAAATATGATATTTGCATATCTTTGACCAGGCAATTTCACTTTTATGAATCTATCAAAAAGGTACGAATATTTTAGAGATATATGTTCAGGGATGTTGATTGAGTACTGTTTGTAATAGAAAACATTGGTTACATTCTAAAAACCTGTCAATAGTAGAATGCTTTAAAAAATTATGATGGTGTCACAGATGGAGTGTAATACTCTCATTAAAATTTGTGAACAAATTTCTGTCAATAGGGTACAGTGAAATAAAATGTAGCATCCCCATTAAATTTAATATTAGGTAGTTATTACAAAGAATGAGATGGAGCTAAGCCAAGAAAGATGAAACGATATCTGTGCTACATTAAGTAAATAAAACAAATTATAGAAAAGTAGATGGTATAGATGAATAAACAGATGATTGGGAAGTACTGAGAGAATTAATAGAACAAAAAAGAGCAAATACAAGATGGAAGGATCCACAGGAGAGTCAGGAACTGGGAAGTCTGATAAAATCACCAAAGTACCCTCCCCACAAAAATCCTAGATCTGAACACCTGCCACAACAAAACACTGATGATGAGGTTAAAACAGCACTGAACATGTGAGACTTTCCCTCTCTTCCCCACTTTCTCCTCCTTGATCCAGCACACTAGAGGGGAAAGATAAGCAGTGTAGTAAGAAGCATCACAGTAACATGATAGTGAACTATAGATCAGATTTAAGCATGAAGAGGGGAAAAAACAAAAAAGCTTTAGGATTTGCAATTCAAATTTTGACTTTCATCAGACTAGATTTTCCAATACCTGAAATGAGGCCTTCCTTCTCCCCTCTGTTGAAGGGACTTGATAATCATGGGATTTTATTCTTAAATTGAGTTGTTAACCATGGAACTGGGGTGGCAGCTCACATCTATAATCCCATCCTCTCAGGAAGTGGAATGTGAAGATTGCAGTTCAAGGACAAGGTTAGCAAGATCCCATGTCAACCAATAACTGGGGGTCACCACTCCCAGGGATGTGCCTGTCTTTCCAGCTACACAGGAATTATAAATAGGAGAATCATGGTCTAGGCCAGCCAGAGCATAAACATGACACCCTATCTCCAAAACACCAAAAAGAGTTGGGGTTGTGGCTCTACTGTGATAGAGAACCAACCTTGTAAGTGCAAGGCTCTGAGATCAACCCCCAGTGCCACCACCAAAAAAACAGTGACTTTTCCACACCCAATTAATATAATTAAGAAAACAGCTACCTGTAGTACTAAGAGTTTACAATCTCAATATTAGTATCACACATAGTACTTTAGGAGGCTTTCTGTAGGCTACAGGCTCCCTGGGCCAGTCCCTTTCTCCAGGGAAAGTATCTCCAGTTGGTTGACCTGAGTCATGTTCACATTCACAAATTAAAGGCCAACCTACAAGACTGATGGTCCTACTGGTCCTAAACCAATCAAATAGATGGGAAAAGGCATTTCCCAAAAGGAGGAGATGCTGAAGAAGAAAAAGGAAAAAGAAGGACATTTCATTACCAGTGTGAGGCATCGCACATCAGCCAGCCCATACATTCTGTTGTCTGAAATCATCTCCTTCTGCCTTTTAAATTAATCTCCTTTTAAAACTTGTTCCTTGAATATTAGGTTTGATTTGGGAGATTAAGGATCAGGACAACAGTGAGGCAAAGTAGAAACAGGGTAGATGTTAGGTCAGCCATCCACAATTCAATTCTTGATTCTTCCCGAAACCTTGGGCAAATCACTTCACATCTTCAAGTCTTAACATGCCTAAAAATCTTACAAAACTAAGATAACAAGAGAAAAAAACTAGTCATCCAATGGCTACATGAGCAATCTTGAAGCAACACAATACTTACAAGCCTCACAACTCTTACAAATCTTAACAGTTAACCTAATTAGAGGGGGGAGCCAATGGTTACCTCAAAAACTTAATTATTTGGTTTTATTTGTAGGAATAAATATATAATCTACATTATCATGCATATTGGATTTTAAAGATAAGTTGAGGAGCATGAAACTTATCTTTTAAAATACACAATAAAGATGCCAATTCAATGTATAATAAATTGCCCTGTAAAGGTATAAATAGAAGAAAAAAGAATAATAGAGATAAAAACCACAAACAAAAGTCCCAAGAAAAAGACAGATGCAGAGACAAGCCCACTGAAATTAACAAGACAAACCCAGAAAAACTGAGGAGGGTTACAAAAATAAGCTGGTAAAATACTAGGAAACTGACAATAAGAACACTGCATCTGACAGCTTCTGATGTTTCATTTTCTCATCAGTACAGTAACTGCAAACAGTAACATTACTTTCTTGGCACTTTTTAATAAAGTGAAATTAAGTAAAGAAACATACCCAAAGTGTATACTTTAGGTAACTTATTCTTAAGAGAAGTAATAGCTCCAGAATGTCTACCAAACATTAAAAAATTCTAAGAATTAAAGACAATACATTTTGTTTTTAAAATGTTGTCATAATAGTAAGATTTCTGTCACTTATTTCTGTTTTGTCTAATTTAATTCACTTCTACATATTTCACTTCATTCAATTCTTGATTTCATTTCTTCAATATGTATTGAGCATTTATTGTGTGCTGCAGATAGCAATCTGGATGCTGGGCACTCAGAGGTCATGCGCTTATGGAGCTTTTGTCCATATAGAAATAGATAATCGAGAAATAAGCAAGTTAATATAAAGTATCAAAGGATATTAGGGGCTGAAATGCTAAGTAAAGCAGTGTGGCAAACAGGAAACTTGGGAGTGAAGGAAGGGACTGCTATTTAACACTGGGTGGATGACAGGGAAATTTAATACAGCCTGAAGAGGGAATCATATCTCTTGAGGGAGGACAGAGTCAAAAATGTACGGTGAACACAAGTGCTGATGCACCTGTTCTGGATACACCTGTGGTAGAACCCCAATTATCAGCACTGCTGCTTGGGTTCTCTAAGCTTCAATTGCTGCATTTACAAAATAGGAAAAACAATACTTTCCCCAGTGTTTTAAAGGTTAATTTTGCATAAAGCACTTGCACAGGGCCAGGAACCTGTGACTGTTTGACATGTGAATTTATAGGTATTTACAAACACCTTTTTGATCCTGAACTTTTTTTTTTTGGGCATTTGCTATGCATGCCCTCTATTGTTTGAACCACACACCTTCAGCCTTTTTTGCTCTGGTTATTTTAGATATAGGGTCTCACTTTTTGTCCAGGCTGGCCTGGACTGAAATCCTCCTCTTTTATGCTTCCTGCCATAGCTGGGATAACAGGTGTATACCACTATGCCCAGCATTTCTCCACTGAGATGAGAAAACTAAGAATCAAAGGAGTAAATTAGCTGGCTCATGTTCAATCACCCACTTAGTGTGAGCCAAAATTCAGATCCATGTACTTTTCTTAGAGAACCTGTGCTCTTTGTACAAAACTGGACCTCAACTGGCCTATTACGCAGGTAAAACAAAAGCAAACCCTAACTCAAAATTCCCAGTTCTTCCTACTTCTTTCCATTTGGAGTAATGTGCTCATTCAAAATTATTGACTTAATCATGCTTTGTTTCAAACTTGACAATTCTACCAAAACTGCAGCTGTCTGATGCCAAAACAGGTGGCCAGTGAAAGGATTTCAAATCACCTAGTCTAGTTGCTTTTTGACTAGATAGCAATCACTAAGGAGCTGTAAAGTCAATTTATTCTATTGCAGCTGGCTTCTTTTAACAAAGTGGATAAATCAAATATAAATTAAACTTTGTGAAGAAGCTACTGCCTGTAGAAATCTGAGTCGACAATAAATAAGGTATGAAACAAAGATATTGGCTTACCTTGAGATTTTCAGTTTACTTAAAAATAGTATAACCATAAACATGTTGTAGAACACTTATGCTCTTCAAAATACCTTACATACATGATCACTTAATGACAGATAGTTACAAACTTAAATTCTTTACAGTTGCTCAAAATGCAGAGAAAAACTGCTTATTTCTTAGATAATTTTTATTACCATTTTGCTGATAAGAAAATATGGCATTTAACCAGAGACATAAATGTAGTCTTTGAAAATCATATATCAGAAAGTGGTTTTCATTTGAAAATAAAAACACAGGTACCAAGTTGTTTTCTACTCCTGCACTTCTAGCAGGTGTCTTTTTTTCCTTCTCTTTAAATTTCTCCTTACTTTTCCCTTTATAATAAAATAAATCCTTGATATAAGTTCAAAAAATATATGTACCATGATTGCTTTTAATCTTATTCAGTTTTTTACTTTTAAATACGAAGACATTAAAGTCTGAATGGGGTCAGCCAAGCAGCTGGACAGATATCAAAAAGTTTTGGGACGAGGGCCTGAAACTTTAAAATTAGGCTAGAAAATTTCAAAGAAGGAGCCAAAACCTAGAAAGGAAATGAAGGATTCAAACCATTGGTCTTAAAATGTGTGTAGAGCCATTGTTGGAGAAACCATGTATAGATAGCAGAACCTCAGCCTGGAGCTAGGCTGACCAGGGGCTGATTCAATAGGCAAATAGGTACAAATGGATGGAGTGAGAACACGTGAAAAGTCTTCAGAATTCATGTGGTCTGAAACTGTTCCAGACAGTTTCCTGGACAGAGCAGGAAAAAGATTTTCTGTGACCACAAAGTATTGGTGCATTCCTTGATAACTGCAATATAGTTTCTGGGGTCCCTTTTTACTATTTTTTATGCAAACCAGTGCAGAAGATTTTTTTCTCTAATCCCAGTGCAGCCTGCAAAGTAGCTGCTACAGACAGGAGTACTTGGGAGAAATCATGATGTTGATTCAATTAAAGTCAGTCAATTATGAGTTTAAGGAAGTACATTTCTCTTCTAGGTCTAAAACAGTATTTTTGATATCTTCTCAGTTTACTGCATTGTACATGTAATGGAAATGAGATGCTGTGTGCTTTTTAGTGTGTGGTTGGACATTTCCTAAAATCCTGAAAAACTGCTGAAAAATACAGACACATAAACACACATATACACACAAACATGCACTCACACACACTTAGTGATGAGACAAAAAGACCAACTCAGTTGAAATAAAGCTTACTTGAAACCTTAAAGTAGAAACCTGACATCACCATCAGCAACAACAAAAAATCTCGTCAAAGTGCATGATATTCACTCAGGCTAGAGATGGCCAAGTTGTCTTTCATCAAGGCAGTCTCAGAAATACCAGCAACAGCCTCACAGAGACTGGCTGCTTAGCTCCAAGTGTCAAAAAAGACACTCAGCTAACCCTCAGCTGTCCTCATCTTTCCCTCATGCCCATCTCCCAACACACACACATACACACACACTTGTTGGTAGAAAGTATGTCTCTCCAATCTTAATTCCTTCTCAGTTGGGTTCAGTGTTCCTACCTTTGTCTTCCTTCTGCTCTTACCTCAGAGGAGAGTCAAGATTTTGGGTTCACACATGGAAAGACCCACAGGCAATCTCCTAAATATTTGTTTGGTTAACAGTCCAGCAAATTCTAGTACTCTAAGGATTAACTAGTGACATTATTTCTTTTGGAAGTCTTGGCTGTCACTGAAGCCCAACATTTTGTTTATTTCCACTGTTGATCTTCCAAGAAACATGTTCAAATTCACTCATCATGAAAAAATACTTGCTATGGAAATACACTTTACTATTGTGAGATCTGAAGCTTTTGGGTAAAAGAGGGGTTATTATCAAATAGCAAAAATTGTGATCCTTCAGAGAAGTGGACAAAATGTAAGATTCTTAGACATTTTAAACAAACTACTTTATTCAAGTAGTTTCTATCCATTCTTTAAGTTATAAAGCTTAGCAGTCCCATTCTTATGGTAAATGGATAACTGAAACCTATAAATATCAACAGATTTCACTAAGTTAATTGTTTTGACCTCTTTCTGCTGCAACATCACTTTTTGGAGAACTGCTAAGAAGTAGAAAAAGACAGGGTAGTATTTCAGAGCCTATTATTCCCCAGGTCATTCAGTAGTGTGCGTTCTAATGAATGATGCAAGAATTCCATGGCAGGAAGCCAAAAAGAGAAGAAAGATATGCAAAGATGAGGTAACAAACAACTACAAACTCACTCATTAATCTTTGAATAATGAAAAATCAATAACTAGTGAGCATGTTTTAATTCCAATTATTATCTGGAGTAGCTACAAAGCATTATAAGGGATGATTTTATTTTTATTTTCTTCTCTAAATATATTTCCATAAGAGGAAATAGAAAATGAAGAACTCAGTGACTATTTCTTGTCTCACTGGGTGGATTTTGGCATTTAAACATAAATAACTCTAGAAGTGCTATAATGCTATATTCAAAATATGCCTTATGAGAAGACAAATAACAAATTCTATTAATAACAATAAAAATGCATTCTTAGTCTTCTTTTGACCTATATTTTATTCAATTAATATTCAACAAGTATTTATTGAACATATTTTACATGCCAGATAGTTACACTTTAAGGGTCACACGTATTATTTTTAAAAGACCTAATTCATGGTGTTTGCCAATTATCATGGTATAAATATGAGTAGGATGTCTGATTTCAGGCTAGCAATTTGACATTACTGGACTGCAGAGTTGGAAAACGATGCACACACCCATTCTTTTATCCACTGTGCTCTAGCACATCACTTTTAACACCTGCCAGACAGGATTTCCCAGGCCACTCTAACAGCCCATTCATAACTTTGTAACAAGTAGGCCTGGGAAGGTAAATGTCTTTGGAGAGTGGTTCATCATTGTTAAATTGATATATGCTCCAATTTTCTCTACCTCATTTCTTCTCTGGATTTGACAGCATCTCTCAGACATTTCTCTCTTTAGCTCTCTCTAGCATTAAGAACCTGACCTTTGCTGTCACAAAGTGAAAATTATCATCAGTTTCAGTAGGTTGGCGGTAACTTTGAACTACTTTAACAAAATGTTTCATCATTTTGTCACAGAGAATATTAAAAAGATGTGTACTCAGTGATGAAATTTAATAAAATGAATGAATATTTCTGCTTAATCAAGAATACCTTTCAGAAAAACTTGAAGGTTTTCATAGAGAAAATATTGATATAAAGAATTAAATGACTAGAAGCCCAATTTATTGCCTCAGTCTTGATTAAAGCTAAATTCCAGGACTATATGTTTTGTGCCATCAGTGCAAATATAAGAACAAGTTTTAGGGCAAATAATATCTCAGTGTTACTGTGAAAATAATTTTTACCTTGCAGATCTCATTAAAGGATCTAAGGGACCTCAAATAGTCCACAGAAAAGACTTGGAGAATATCCAGCGTCAGAAATGTCTCTTGATCTTGTATGGAAATAACCCCCCTCATCCATCCTGGCCACTTTATAATCCATACACAAATCAAGAGCCAAGGGTAACTGTTAGTAAGATAATTCTAATTATTTTTCTCCCAATTCAAAATGCTTTTATGATTTCCCATTACTCTTAGTACAAAATTTAAACCCTCACTGTGGCTAAAGCTACCTCTATGATCTGGTCCCTGCCAGCCATTGCTGCCTCTCCTCATTTGGATCTCTTCTGTCATCTGTTTGCAACCACCACTCTAGCTTTCTTTCTGTTCTTCAAACATGGTAGATTCACACTCATCCCCATGTGCCTTTAATTCTGTGATGATTTTACTACATGACATTTACCTGATTATCTTAGCAGATAACCCCACTATCAATTTAAAGCACACTCTAAGTGGTATTCCTTAAAAGAATCCTTATTAGATTGAATTTCCCCTGCCATATGCACTTACAAACACTCTTGTCATTTTGTCATTTTTGTAGCACTTATATTTGAAGTCTGCTTTCCCCCATGGAACTACAATTGCTATCAAGGAAGACACTATTCATCCCACTCTTCATTGTGTCCCTAAAGCTTGGCACAGATTTAGGGCTTCCAATGTCTCAGCTCATTGAAATATGTCATGTAAAATGAAAAAGAAGAGATCAGAAGATCAGTTACTTGTAAACATTTGACTATCTGCTCCACTGAACATGTACAACACTGACCCACTGGCCTCAATTGGAGGAGCAAGAAAGCATATTAATCTAGATCCAAAGTATCTCACAAAGTCTTGATTATTAAAATGAAAAGCCAGCAAAGTACAGGTGTAGAGCAAATTTCTCTTCTGCACAGGAATCAAATTTGAGATGACTGTACTCAAAATTGACACTCACCCTTATTAATAAAGATTTTGTTACAAGGGTAAATTTTTTGCACCTAACATACAGAAACCAGTAGTATACCTACATACAAACAATAAAGATAGTGAGAAAGAAATCATGGAAACAATCCCATTTAAGATAGCCTCAAAAACAATAAAGTACCTTGGAATAAATTTAACAAAGAAAACCAAAGATGTTTTTAATGGAAACTATAAATGACTGAAGAGGGAAACTGAAGAAGGCATCATAAGATAGAAAGATCTCCCACACTAAAGTATTGGTAGAATCAGCATTGCGAAAAAGGCCATACTACCAAAAGCAACCTATATGTTCAATGCAATTCCTATCAAAATTCCAATGACATTCTGAAGAGAAACAGAAAAATCAATCCTGAAAAATATGTGGAGATACAAAAGACCTTGAATAGCCAAAGCAATTCTGAGCAAAATATCCAATGCTAGAGCCATCACAATATGCAAACTGAAACTATAAAATAAGAATAAAAACAGCATAGTATTGGCACAAAACAGGGAGACCAATGGATCAGTATAGAAGATCCAGACATAAACCCACGCGGCCACAGCCAATTGATCTTCCACAAAGAAGCCCAAAACACACTATTGAGAAAAGATGGCCTCTTCAACAAATGTTGCTGAGAAAATGATATCCACATGTGGAAGACTGAAACCAGATCCCTGTCTTTCACCATGTACCAAAATTAACTCAAAGTGGATCAAAGACCTTAAAATAAAGCCTGAAACTATGAAACACTTCTAGGAAGTATTAGGAAATGCACAGGAACATATAGGTACAGGGAATGACATTCTAAGCAGAACTCAAAAGGCTCAACATATAAGAGAAGGAATGAACATATGGGAATACATCTAATTAAAGGGGTTGTGCCTAGGCAAAGAAAGATTCACCAGACCAAACAGACTGCCAACAGAATAGGAGAGAATTTTTGCCAGCTAGTCATCTGATAAGGGAGTTATATCCAGCATCTACAGGGAACTCAAAAAACTCAACCCCCAAAAAATCAACATCCCAATGAAGAAATGGGCACATGAATTAAATGGAGAATTCTCAAAGTAAGAGTTACAAATTACCAGTAGAGACATAAAGTAGTGTTTATCTTCCCTAGTAATTAAAGAGATACAAATCAAAACAGCATTGAAATTTCATCTTACCCCAGTAAGAATGGCCATATTCAAGGGCAATAACAACAACAAATGCTAGTGAGGATGCAGCAAATTACGAAGCCTTATACACTGTAGGTGGGAATGCAAATTAATACAACCACTATGGAAAGAAGTATGGAAATTCTTCAAAATATAAAGCTAGAACTGACATATGATCCAGTGATACCAATCCTGGCATCTACCCAAAGGAACCTAAGTCAGGTTATAGTAGAGACACCAGCACACCAATGTTCACTGCAGCACTATTCACAAAAGCCAAGCTTTGGAAACAAACCACGTGTGCTTCACCTGCTTAATGGATTAAGAAAATGTGGTATATATACACAATAACAATTTACTCAGCAATAAGGAATAATGACGTGGTTTGAAGGTAAAAATGGATGCAATTGGAAGACATCATATTAAGTGAGTTAAGCTCAGAAAGACAAAGGCTGCATGTTGTCTCTCATACATGAAAGATTGAAAAGAGAAACATAAACACAAAAACAAGCATGATCATATACAAATTCATACATAGAACACATTTGAAGTTGCAGAACTACTCTATGAAAATTGGGAAGAGGGAAAGAAAGAGAATGATGAAGCATCAGTAATATTGTAAAATATAACATTTGTGAAGGTAGAGGATAAAAGTATGAGGGTTGAAATCTCTTGAAAAATGGGGGGCGGAGGAAAAGGAGTAAGGGAGAGTAAAGTATAAGCCCAGTGTGGATACATTAAGAAACCTCTTTGCACATCAACTTAAATATTAGTAATGAAAGATAGGACTGTAAAATAGATGCAGTGCATGGGGGAGGGTAGTGGTGGGAGGAGGAGGTGAATGAAGGAGATTAAGGTAAAGGTGTATGGTTGATGGGCTTTATATACCTATATGAAATAGGATAAAGAAACCTCTTGTGACAATTGCTTTAAGTGGGATGGGGAGGTGCTGAGGGAGAGAGGTGTTAGGGGTCATGTAACTAATGTACATCATAAGCCAAATCAGAATTATCAGTGTGAATCCCCCCTGTATAATGAATACAGTTAATAAAAATTTACAAAATTATAAAAGAAGAAAAAAATTATTTGAAATAAGAACCAAAGACTAAAATAAATTAGTGATTTACTAAGCTATTCAATTTGGAAAACAAAATCATGGGAGCTCAAATATTAAGAACCTTCTTTTCAAAAACAACAAATAGAAGTAACAGAGAAAAATACAGAAGGAGGTAGAGATGAGAAATCCTTTAGCTCTTAAATAGATAGAGATAGTCTCTAATGACTTTCCATGCTTCATAAGAGCATCGAAAATTGGCTTAATTTTATTTAATAAAAATTAATTAAAATTGGATTTTTAATTTTATTTTAGACAGTCTTACTGCATATACGAGGCTGGACTTGAACATACTCTCTACCCCAGGATGGCCTCCAACTCACCATCTTTCTGCCTTAGCCTTCCGAATGCTGTTGTAACAGCCATGTACAATCATGCCAGCATTTGTACCTTCTTAATGAACTTAATTTCTTAAATTCCAGTGCCTTTCTGTTCTTTGTGACTCCAGGACTCCAGAATATAAGCAGAACTAAGAAGCAGCTGAAGAGTTTAAGATGTGGGAACAAAGACTGTGAGGGACTGTGGAAGTACACAAAGGAGAAAGGCATTGGAGGTAAGACTAGAGGAGACTGGAGTGTAGAAAGGGGTGAGGAAGTGAAGCTGGGTGGAAAGCTTTCCAGAGAGCTAACAAGGGTTAAGGGTCTAGGGTCCTGACACCCTAAGCTCCTGGGCTGTGATGCTAGTTATTGTGTGCACGGCTGCTGACTCTGTAGGCCCAAAGCTGGCTCTGACCTGAGATCCAGAAGTGAGTCTCCAGTTTCAAAAACTAGGAGTCGTAAGTGTCTGGTTCTCAGGGTCTAGAGCTTTAAGTCTATGAGATTTGAATCCCTTGCCCCAGGGGTGCCAAGGCCAAGGAAGCCCCAAATATATTTAATAGCTTTCCTTTTTGATTGATGCAGCATTCAATCTATGACGACACATTGATTTGTTGCTTTTAGTTACAGTTTGTCCACTTTATATCCTTTGTTCTAGAAATGTTTTATTTTTTTCCTTTTAACTTCATTTTTTATGACATTGAGAGGTTTTGAAGAGTCCAAGCCTGTTGTTTTGCAGAATGGTCCAATTGTTTCCTTATGATTAGATTCTGGTTAAATGGTAGAAATCCTGCATAAATGATTTGTCTCCCTCTGAGAACATGGCACAAGTGCACACGTGTAAATTTGTTTCATTGTTAGTGTAATTCTTCTTACTTGGTTAAGGTGATATTACCAGATTTTTCTATTTTGCAGGTTCTTTCATAGTTTTTAAAATATGTAATTTGTGGACTGACACCTTAAGACAGTGTGACAATCTGGTAGCTCATTAACTTTTCACTCAGCGGTAGAATCTACTTGAATTTTGTTGTAAAGTGACAATTTCCATTTCTCTTTTTGCTGCTTTCTCTCTCTCTCTCTCTCTATATATATATATATATATACATACATATATATGTATATATATTTGTTGTGGTTTGAATATGAAAAGTCCTTCAAGGCTCAGGTATTGTGGGCTTAGTCGTCAATGTAGCATTGCTTAGAGTTGGGATCTGAGAGGTAATTTCATCCTGAAGTATCTAATTTCAGCAGTGAAATAATTCATTCACTGATATAAACTTGGTCATTGGACAGACTATTAGGAGGTTTGGGGTCTAGTTGGAGGAACTAGGTCCCTGAAGACTTGCTCTTGAAAGGTGTAACTTTTACTCAGTACACATCTCTCTCTCTCTCCCTCTTTCTCTCTCTCTCTCTCTCTCTCTCTCTCTCTCTCTGTCTCTCTCTCTCTCTCTCTCTCCTGTCATGATATTCTATATCACCAAGGGCCTGAAACATAAGCCAGGTAACCATGGACTGAAACCTCTGAAATCAGGAACCCAAATCAACCTTTCTTCCTTTAAGTTGACTTTCTCCTGTATTTTGTCACTGAAATGAAAAGCTAATATAATTGTTAATATCCACGATAGTTTACTCCTTTAACCTTTTTTATCTTTGTTCTTTCTCCCTTCTTTCACTCCTTTAATCTCTTTCCCCTTTCCCTCCCTTTCTTTCATGTTGTTAGCACAATCATTTCCATAGAACTGTGGAGCCAAGGTCCTATTCTCATGCTGGCTGTCAGATGGAAGATACTGACACTTCTAAGAAGCTGGTTGGAGTATTTTTCTGCCAAGATGCATTTTTCAAGAGCAGTCTCACTACAGGATGGCTTATTTCATCACACCAAGAAGGAAAATAGTCTGTTTCTATTAGATAAGACAAATGCTACTTGATGATTAGGAGACCTATGTAATTTATCAACTGCACTAACATGCATTTGTGAGTAAAAGGAAGTGATAAATTCTTTGAAGCTTTTCTTCTTGTTTTTGTACTGGGGGTACATTGTGAAATTTACAAAACTTCTTATATCCTAGTTGAATTCACCCCCTCCTTCATTTTTCTCCCCCACTCAACTCTGGAATACTTCCAACAGGCCTCATTTTTCTATTTTTATACATGAGTACATAGCATTTCCCCATATTCAGTCTCCTACACCCTTTATTCATATTCACCCCTGTTCCAGTCCTGCCGACCCACAGACAGAACCTATTTTACCTGTCCTCATTTTTTGGAACCAAAAACAGACAATTTTGTTTGTTTAAGATAACTATGCAGGGAGTTTTGTAGCTACATTTCCATGTGTTATATGTATTAAAACCTGAATTGGTTCATCCCTCTTTTTTTTCTCCTTCCCCCCTTAACTCCCAGTTTTGAGTTGATAGTACATTGTGAAAGACATGGATCTGGTTTCAGTTTGCTCCATGCAAATATCCACTTTTCCCAGCAACATTTGTTGAAGAGACCATCTTTTCTCCATTAAATCTTGTGGGTGATATCAAAAATCAGGTGACTATTGCTAGGTGGATTCTTATCTGAGTCTTCTATTCCATTTAATTGGTGTTTCTGGTTTTTTGCCAGTACCATGAAGTTTTTATTGCTGTGATTCTGAAGTATAGTTTCAAGTTGGGTATTGTGACCTCCAGCATTGGATACCATGGTCTTTTGTGATTCCAAATGAATTTTAGGTTGACTTTTTGATCTCTGTGATGAATATCATTGGAATTTTGATGAGGATTGCTTTTTGAACATGTAGATTGCTTTCAGTAATATAGTTATTTTCACAACATTGATTCTGCTAGTCCGTGAGCATGGGAGATCTTTCCATCTTCTGGAATCTTTGATTTTTTTTCTTCACTGGTTTAGTTTTCATTGTAGAGGGCGAGGTCTTTCACTCCCTTTGTTAAGTTTATTCCTAGGTATTTTATTGTATTGGAGGCTATTGTAACTGGAATTGTTTTTCTGTATTCTTTCGTAGTCTGATCTTTGTTGGTATATGCAAAGGCTACTGTTTTTTTGTGAATTGATTTTGTATCCTTCTGCTTTGCTGAAAGTGTTTATGCTTTTTTAGTGGAGTTTTCCATGTCTCTTAGGAATAAGATCATGTCATCTGCAAATAGGAATAGTTTGATTTCTTTCTTTTTTATTTGAATTACTCTTAATACTTCTTCCTGTCTTATTGTTCTAGCTAGGAATTCCAAGGGTGTTGAATAAGAGTGGAAAGAGTGGAAATTTTGTCTTGTTAATAACTTTAGAAGAAAAGGTTTTAATTTTTCCCCATTTAGTATGATGTTGGCTAGAGGCTTGTCATATACAGCCTATATAAATTACAACTTTATGTACTTATAAAGTACATCCAAATTGGTGTATCTTCCTTCTATATTGGCATATCTTCCTTCTATTCAACATTCAAATGAATGTTGAATTTTTTGAAGGGTTTTTCTGCATCTATTGAGATGATCATATGGCTTTTGCCTTTGCTTCTGTTAATGTGCTGTATTACATTTAATGATTTGCATATGTTGAACCATCCCCACATCCCTGGGATGAAACTGACGTGGTCATGGTATACGAAATTTTTTGATATGTTGTTGAATTCAGTTCACCAGTATTTTATAGAGGATTTTTACATCTAATTTCATTAAGAGATTTTCCTCTAATTCTTTTTTGTTGTGCCTTTATCCCATTTGGGATGAGTGTAACACTGGCTTCACAGAATAATGTTGGCAGTATTTTTCCCTTTCTATTTTCTGGAATAGATTGAGGAGTGTTGATGTTACTTCTTTAAATGTAAGCATTCACAGGTGAATGCTTCAGGTCTTGGATATTTCATTTTTGGGAGACTCTTTATTGCTACTTCAATTTTATTGCTTGTTGTAGATGTATTTAGATGATTTATGTCCTCTTGGTCTAGTTACATGTGTCTAGAAATTTGTCCAGTTCTTCTAGATTTTCCAAATTATTTGAAAATGGTTTATTCAAAGTATTCTCTAGTGATTCACTGGATTTTCTTGGGTTTTGTTCCAATTTCCCCATTTTCATTTCTAATTTTATTAATCTGGTTCTTTTCCCTCCTCAGTTTAGTCAGATTTCCTAGGGGCTTATAAATGTTATGTATCTTTTCAAACAACAAATTTTTTCTTTTGGCAATTTTTTGCTATTTTTTGTCTGGTTTCTTTTTATCAATTTTTGTCCTTATTTTTTATTGTTTCTTTCCTTCTTCTACTTTTGGATTTAGCTTGTTCTTTTTGTCTAGGGCTTTGAGATGCAATGTTAGGTTGTTTATTTGAGATCTTTCTATGTTTTTAGTATATGCACTCATGGCTATAAACTTTCCAATTAGCACTGTGTTTGCTGTTCCCCATAGGCCCTGATAGATTGTGCTTTCATTTTCATTAAATTCCAGGAACATTTTGATTTCCTGCCTCATTTGTTCAAGGACTCAATCATGCAGCAATATGTTGTTCATGCTTCCAGGTGGTTGAGTATATTCTGCTGTTTCTTTTGTTGCTACATTCAAGTTATTTTGTAGTGGTCAGACAGTATGCAGGGGATTATTTAAATTTTCTTTCTGGTAAGGCTTGCTTTGTGACCTAAAATATGATCTGTTTTGGAGAAAGTTCCACAGGTTGTTGAGAAGAATGTATATTGTTGTGTTACAGGATCAAATACTCTTAGAACTCTGTCAAGCCCATTTGATCTGTGGTGTCATTCGATTCTAAAATTTCTTTGTTGAAATTTTTTTGTCTGGATGTCCTCTCTATTGGTGGTAGAAGAGTATTGAAGTCTTCTGCTATTACTGTATTGACTGTCTGTGATCTTAAGTCCAATAGTGTATGTTAAATGAAGTTGGATATTCTGACATTTGATGCATATAAGTAAATAATTGTTAATAACTCTTAATGTATTGTTCCTTTTATTACTATAAAGTGACCATTATGTCTCCTGACTAATTTAAGCTTGAAGTCTACTTTATCTTTTATAAGTACAGCTATTCCTGACTGTTTTTAATGGGCCATTTCCTTGGTAAATCTTTTTTCACCACTTTTACCCAAAGTCAATATTTGTTTATGTCTGTAAGATGAGTTTCTTGTAAACTACAAATTGTAGGGTCACTTTCTAATCCAGTTTGCCCATCAATGTCTTTAAATAGGAGTGTTGAGACCATTAACATTCCGTGTTTATACTGACAGGTATGTGGTGATTCCTGTCCTTTAGTTTTGTTGTGTAAGAGTTTGTGTGTATGCAGTTCTATGCTTCTCTCTAACTATTTGTCTAATGCTCCCTTGAGATTGAATAATTCCCATCCTTTTGTGGCTATGTTGATTTTCATCTTCTGTATGTAGGATTCCTTTGACAATCTTCTGGAGTGCTGATTTTAGTGGTCAGGTATTGTTTTAGTTTATGTTTATAATGGAAGTGTTTTATTCCTCCTTCAATTTTGAATGACAACTTTGCTGGGTGGAGTATCCTAGGGTTGAAATTGTTTCTCTTCAGTTTTTGAAATACCTTAATCCATACTATTCAAGCATTTAAGACTTCTTTTGAAAAATCTGTTGTTATTCTGATGGGTTTACCTTTATATATTGTTTCACTTTTATTTTTTACAGCTTTTAATTTTCTTTCTTTTGTCTCTCTGTTAATTGTTTTATCTCTTATATGCCATGGAGAGGTTCTATTTTATTCATGTCTGTTTATTGTCCTAGTGACTTCCTATACCTGGATGGGCATTTTTTCTTGAGATTTGGGATATTTCCTGCTATTATTTGGTTGAATATATTTCCTGTGCCTTTGCATTATATCTCTTCTCCTTCAATGCCCACAATTCAGAATTTTGGACTTTTAATGGAGTTCCAGATAGCTTGCATATTCCTTTTGTAATTCTTCAATCTTTTTTCTAAGTATACTTCTGTTTATATATAAATATATATATATAACAGAATATATATATATAAAACAGAATATATATACATATAGCCTTCAAGTTCTGAAATTCTGTCTTGTACTTGTTTCAGTCTGCTGGAGTTGCATTCACCTATACTTCTTATTTGATTTGAGGAACTTTATGTTTCCATGGTATCTGTTTGGTTCTTTTCTTTTGAGACTTTCCATTATCACATCTTATACTCTCTTTATTTCATTGATCTCTTGCTCTCTCTCTCCTTATAAAAAAATTCCTTCATTTCAAATTGGTGTTGTTTTAAATCCTCTTTGAGTTCATTTAGTTGTTTCTAAGAGTTCTTGAATTTTTAAAATCTGTATTCTCTTTGGATTCAGTGAGTGGTTCTGTGTGTCCTCTTTAGAACCTCTTTAAGTGGTTCTAGTCAGTCTTTGGACCTTAGCAACTAAGGATTATTCCCTTTGCTGTCCACAAAATCCTACATTGTATAATTGTTAACCTTTTGAGGAATCATATTCCCTGACTAGTTTTTTCCCCATGTTTCTATTTTGAGATTTACTCATGTGTTCTTGATTAGTTGGTTAAGGATTTAAATTTCCTGTTACCTTCTTGACTTAATTCCTATGTGCTGGAAAGCTTAGTTGTTCAGTAGGTCATTTTAATGATTCTGCTCACTGACCTGAAGGTATAACTTAGCAATAACAAATTCACAGATTGAATGCTGAACCAGTTATTCACATAGTATATTAAATCCTTGATAGTATTATCTATAAACAGCAGGTACTGGGGAAATAACAGCTGTTTGCATAGAGACTGATGCTTAGGTAATTAAAATGATGGGGATAGAAGAGGAGATCAAGAGGGGCCAAAGGGTAAAGAGGTGTGATTTGTGGCACTGTGTGGTAGTAAGGCTCAATGTGTATAAAGGTTTAGATTAGTCTCTATGAGGAAGGGCACTATTATAGGAATTGTAGAAGGGTAGGAAGAATGGGAGTAATGTGTAAAGTTTGTGTAATAGAACACTCAGTGAGTGGTTACTGTGGAGGACAGGGACAATGCAAGGGGAAAAAGGGGGAGGAATGGAACAGAAGGAGAGGAAAAGAAGAAAGAAAAGAGAAAAAGAAAAATCAGGGGAAAGAAAAGAAAGAACACTAGAGGGATGCGCAAATTAAAATTTTAACAGAATGGAAAAAGGAAGCAGCAAAATTTTTTTTAAATAATTGTGCAAATTTTTCCTTTACATGGAGAGGAGTGGGTTTTCTCTGAGTTTAATGAGTACACTGTGTGTTTTACTCTTGATTTCTGATCTGGGTGCTGTCCCTTTTTAAGGTTGATATCTTGGGCTGAGTGCCAATCAGTGGTGCCCTGCTCTACTGAACAGGCTTTTGGGGAGTTTTTAAGTCTTGGCTCTTCTTGGAGTTTGGCCGATCATAGTCAGCTTGTTTGATTAGCCAGGTGCTCTGAAGTGGTGCTATAAGAAACCGATGGGTTATGAGTGGCAGTCCCTTCAGCACGCATGCTAAGCCTGGGAGCTAGAATTAAGCCATTCGGTGCAATACTTTATCCTGGGAAGGCTTTAGTTTCAGCTCACTATCAGGATTCCCAAGGTGGCAGAATATGTTTCACACAGGATATGACTGAGTTATCCCTCCCCCAAACAAGAATGGCAGTGGAGAAGAGGGTGGTGGAATGTGACCTACAAATCATTTTACCTGAGTTTTGGATACTTGATAAATGACTGACAAATTATGCATAGGCTGTACATTGGCAGGAAAAAGCCAGGAAATCCTACACTTGATTGACAAATGTCTGCATGTTTTCCTCTTCTTTGGCTTACTTGTTAATCTATGCATGTTTATAAAGAATTTTAAAAATAAATGGAGAAAATCAGTTGACATTCTTCTTTATAGAGTATTGTATAAAGTTGAACAATGCATATGTGTTGGCAGTTGGGGGAATACTTGGGTTTGAAATAAGAGCCCAGCACCTGTTAGGCAGGCACTCTATCATTTGAGTTGTGGCCCTAGCCTTCTTTGTTTTTGCTATTATTTATCCATGCATTCATTCATTCATTTTTGTTTTTATTATTTTTGTGATAGGTTCTCTCACTCTTTGCCTGGGCTGGCATGGACTGCAATCCTCCTTATAAACTCTTATGCTTCCTGTGTAGCTGTGAAGACAGGTTCCTGCCAACATGTCCAACATTTCTTGGTTGAGATGAGGTCTAGCAACATTTTTCCCCACCTATCCCTAAATTGTGATCCGTGTATATCTGCCTTCTGGGTAGCTAAGATAAAAGCTCTGACCACTTGCCCTGACTTGTTTGTTTTGGGAGGTAAAGTTTTGCTCTGTTGCTCAGGCTGGCCTGAAACTTTTGATGTTCCTGTTTCAGCCTCCCAAATGCTGGGATTCCAGGTATGCTCCTTCACACCTGGCATTAAGTGTACTTTTTATTATGAGTTCTTTGGATATTAATATCAGACATGGTTAAACCTAAGATTA